>NW_021604877.1:754246-768444 GCF_004785775.1 Grammomys surdaster | reverse complement strand
CTGAGGATGGACCGTGACCTGGGCTCGGTGCAGACCCTCTCCTCCCCATTTGCTTGGTGTCATGATGCTCATCACAACAATAGAGATTGCTAAAAGACAGGACAACAGGTTACCATCAAACTTCTGAAAGAGTCTTGAAGGCAGCGGCGGAGAAACAGCTCTGTGAGTAAGGATCCAAAGGAACACTAGGGGCAGATTGATTTACTTTTGGTCAGAAATTTAACCAGGAGGCAGTGGGCTGATAAGCCCTTCCTGCTTTAAACAACAACAGTGTCAATAAAGGCACTTGCTGACAAGTCTGACGGCTTTTAAGCTCAGTACCTGAGGTCTGTACAGTGGAAGGGGAAACCCAATACCAACAACTGGTTCTTGGGCCTCTACATACCAGTGACATAAAATGCATACAACAACAAAAATGTGTTTTGTCTTTTTTAAGTCTAAAAATAAAGAACTGAGTGCCATGTCACACTTAGTGCCAGCTCCAGAGGCAGGACAGCCAAAGCTGTATGGCGATTATCTGTCTCAAAATAATCAATCCTGCCTGGTGGTACTGTACACCTTGAATCCCCACACTCAAGAGGCAGAGACCGGCAGATCCTTGTGAGTTCGAGGCCAGCCTGGTCTACAGTGTGAGTTCCAGGACAGCCAGGGATACACAGAGAAACCCTGTCTCCAAAAACCAAACAACCCACCCTAATTTGTAGTTTAAGGAATGAGTAAATAAGGAAAGTAAACCCAGGGCCACCAGAAGGAAGGAAGCAGTAAAGGTTAAAACATAAACTAGTGTTGTATAAGAATGAGAAAATCAAAACAGAAAGAAAAAACCTCCTAAAAAAGATCAATGAGATTAAAGACTCAAATCACTAAAGTCAGCTGTGGGGTGGTGGCACACACCTTTAATCCTAGCACTCAGGAGACAGAAGCGGGCAGATCTCTGAGTTCAGGGTCAGCCTGGTCTACATAGAGTTCCTGGACAGCCAGGGCTATACAGAGAAAACGTCCCCAAAAATGAACAAAGAAACAAACAGCCTTATAGACAAAAGTGAAATCGGGGTATTTCTAGTCTGAACAATTGTATCCCAACAAATGGATAGTATAAAGAAAATGGATAAATCCCCAGAAATTTAAAATCTGTGAAGACTGATGGGGCCTTAGAGATGGCTCAGCAGTTAAAAGCACTTGTTGCTCTTCCAGAGGACCTAGGTTAATTCCAGCACCCATACATTTGCTCAAAATCATCTTTAACTTCAGTTCCAGGGGATCTGATGGCTTTTTCTGGCTTCTTGGGGCACCAGGCACCCATGTGGTGCACAGACATGCATTCAGGCAAAACATACACATAAAATAAAAAAAAAATTAAAATCTGTCAAGATAAAATTGGGTGGGGAGAAACATAAACAGAGTGGGGGAACATAAGCAGACCTATCACGAATCTATAAGTCTCTCATTACTATATCAAAATCCCTGAGGCAGTTCTGTAAAAAGTTTCTTCACTCCGTGTTTGGAGCTCAAAAGCATGGCACAAGCCGTTCTGGTGAGAGTGGCAGATGTTGGCACGGTACATATTAGAGTGAATAATGATATCTGGAAAAAAGACTACAGTCTAAATACCTCCCATGGGTCCCCAGTGCCTCCCAATACCATGACCTTGGTGTGCACAGTTTGCAAAATATAGAATCATTATCAATTCTTAAACCATGGCAACTAGGAAAGAGACTAAATCACTAATCATAAAACGGCCTGACAAGGAGCTAGAAAGGTGGCTCAGCAGTTAGGAGCACTGGTTTCTCTTCCAGAGGAGCCAGGTTCAATTCCCAGCACCCACTTGGCAGCTCACATAGGGTTTGCCTTAAACCTGAGACAATTCCTCCTCCTCTGTAACTCCAGTTCCAAGAGATCCAGTATCCTCACACAGACATCCTTGCAGGCAGATAAAGTGAAATAAAAAATAAAATAAATGTCCTGACAAAATTTCTAGTCAGGGTGGCTTCACCAGTTAAAGAAGAGCAAATAAGAATCCTAAAGTTCCGCTAGGCAGTGGAGGCGCATGCCTTTAATCCCAGCGCTTGGGAGGCAGAGGCAGGTGGATTTCTTAGTTCGAGGCCAGCCTGGAGTTCCAGGACAGCCAGGACTACACAGAGAAACTCTGTCTTGAAAAACCAAAACAAACAAACAAACAAACAAAAAACCCTAAAGTTCTAAAAACGTGAAAGGAAGCTGTCCCCCTTATCTGAGATGAGACCAGTGACCTTGATCCCAAAGGAAAGGCAAGACACCAGAAAAACCTCCAGTCAACATTTCCTATGAACTCTGATACCTGAAATCCCCAACAAAACACTAGCAAATCAAATTCATTGGCGTATTAAAAGGATCACATGTTGTCATAAGCAGGATTTATCCCTGGAGTACAAGGATAATTCACAGGAGAAGAATCTGTCAGTGTACTACATCACACTGACAGAGGGTAGAGGGAGGAAACCCTCATGATTCTCATACTTCCAATAGAAAAGGAGCTGAAAATGTTAATGTCTTCTTCTGACATTAAAAAATTTTTGAAGGAAAAAATGGAGGCTGGAGAGGCGGCTCAGTAGTTAAGAGCACTTCCCGCTCCACCAGAAGACTGAGGTTCCATTTCTAGCTCCTATGTGGCAGCTTATAGCTGTCTGTTACTCCTGTTCTAGGGGATCTGACTCCCTCTTCTGGTCTTCACAGACAACAGGCACAAATGGGATACATACACAAGCCTGCAGGTAAACATGCATACACACACACATAAATGTATTAATATATAATATATTTATAAAGAACTAAAGGGTCTGGAGATCCAAGTGTAATTCCCCAACACCCAGGTTGGATAGCTCACAACCACATGTCTGTAACTCCAGCTCCAGGGATCCAGCATTTCAAAATAAAAGATTTTAAAGAAGGAAGGAGGGAAAAAGAGAAAATGGACATTTTAAGGGCTGGAGATATAGTTTGGTGTTAGTGCACTGGCTTAAAGTGTATGAGATATCATAGGATCCTGAATCCCTAGCACCAATAAACCAATGATCAATTAATCAATTAGTCAATAAGTAGGAAGTTGCCTGCCAGAGCAAATCCAATTCTTCTTAAGACTGCGTGTTCTCTGCCCCTGCCATTGTCTACAGACAGGAGACTCTGGCTCACATGGTGTTTCCAGGCCTCCAGCCTCAGACTGGGCTACCTCACTGGTCCAAATTCCTGGGCAGAACAGCTACTGGTTTCTCTGGATCTCTGGCCTGCAGATGGCTGTTGCGGGACCATGCAGCCTCTGATTGTGTAAGCCAATCTAATAAGCCCCCTTTATAATTATATATCAATTCTATTGGCTCTTCTCCTCTATTACAGTAACCATAGTAACAGTAAACGCTATATCCAAATCCAGTCTTTACTAAGTTACCTAATTTTCTCATGCTGCTAGTCAGCAAAGGGCCGTACCCATATCTAGACATTAATACTGTTACAGCATCCACTGCCCATACATGGTGTCCAATGTTAAATCAAAACTTATGAATTACAATTCAAAAGAACAAAAATAATATTGGGACAACTGAATATCCATGTGCAAAGAAAGAAACTGAGGCCGGGCAGTGGTAGTGCACGCCTTTAATCCCAGCACTTGGGAGGCACAGGTAGGCGGATTTCTGAGTTCGAGGCCAGCCTGGTCTACAGAGTGAGTTCCAGGACAGCCAGGACTACAAAGAGAAACCCTGTCTCAAAAAAAAAAAAGAAAAAAAAAAGAAAAAGAAACTTGATCTGTTTCTTACAACATACACAAAAATTAACTCACAATAGATGAAAGGCCTAATTGTAAGATTGAAGCTGTATCTAGGTGGTGTTGGCACACACCTTTAGCCCCAGCACTCAGAAGGCAGATGCAGGCAGATTTCTGAGTTTTCTGAGTTTGGGAACAGCCTAGTCTACAGATCAAGTTTCAGAGAAACCCTGTCTCAGAAAAGAAAAACAAAACCATCAACAAAAAAGAGTATTAGTATTTTCCTAGGGCTTGTTGGCCAGCCAATCTAGCACAGGTTGCAATAAGAAACCCTGTCTCAAACCTAGGTAGAGAGCAATTAAGAAAGACAGCTGACATCACCCTCTGGCCTTCACAAGGCCTACATACACACTGGTGTCTCATGGGCTCAAATGTTTGGTCTCCAGTTGGTGGAATTTGTAGGAAAGATTGTTGAAGGAGGTGTGTCCGCTGAAAGTTAGCTCTGAGGTATCAAAAGCCCATGGCATTCCTAACACGCCCTGTCCCCCCCACCTCTCTGTCCCTCCTCCTTCAACTTAAAGATCAGGACATAAGCTCACGGCTATTATTCCAGTGTCATATTTTCCTGCTGCCACAGTCCAACCATGACGGTCATGGATTCACCCTCTGGAACTGTAAGCAAGCCCCCAGTTTATAAGTTGTCTTGGTCATGGTATTGCTTCACAGCAATAGAAAAGTAATGAAGACATTCATATACAAAGCTATATACACAAAGGTACATAAAGATATGCAAAAGGATAACCATCACCTACAAAAGTGAACTACAGCCTCACTATGCCTGAGAGAGACGAGAATCAAATCCAAAGTCAAATCCAAAATGCAAATGGATGCAACGAATATAATCCTATTCATACTCAATAAGAAAACTCTAATTTTTAAAGTAAAATTTAAAGAATGACAGTTGTTAAGAATCTAGAGGCTGCAATCCTAATTATTACTGGTGGAGATGTGAAGAGTGCAGGTGTTCAAACAAAAACTTCTACATGATTTATAACAGCAGTTCCTAGGAACAACCCCCAACTTATTAACTGACCAAAGTACAGAGTGTAGCGTATCTATGCCGTGAGTACTATGCAGCCATAAAAAGTGACACTATATTGACACATGCTACAACATGGACTAAATCTTGAAAGTCTCTTGCTGAGTGAAAGAAGGCAGATACAAACGAAGGCATGTTTTGTGATTCCATTTGTATAAAACATCTAGAATAGAGACAGAGCGTAGGTTAGTGGTTGTCAGGTGCCAGCAAACAGGAAGAGTGAGAAGCAACGGTTTAACGGATGTTGGATCTTCAGGGACTAGATAGAAATGATGTCCTGCCACATGGTGAATGCATGAAATGATATTAAGTAGTTGTGGTGATTTGAACAAAAACGGCACCATAAGTCCATGGGGAGTGGCACTTAGGAGGTTTGGCCTTGTTGGAAGAAGTGTGTCACTGGAGGCTGGGCTTTGAGGTCTTAGATGCTCAAGCTAGCCCTAGTGTTTTAGTCTCTTCCTGCTGCCTGCCTATCCAGATGTAGAACTCCTAGCTCCTTCTCCATCATCATGTGTGCCTGGACACTGCCATGCTTCCCACCATGACTATAATGGGCTAAACCTCTGAAACTATAAGACAGCTGCAATTATATGTTTTCCATTATAAGAGTTATGGTCACAAGGTCTCTCCACAGCAATAGAAACCCTGACTAGTCTTTTAACTCAGAGAGAGCTACCTACCTCTGCTGCCCAGGTGCTAGGATTAAAGGTGTGTGCCACCACTGATGGCCAGTGGAATACATTTTAAAGTGGTCTAAATGGTGAGTGTTTGTGTATATATATATATGTATGTATGTATATGTATAATATATATATATATATCATATTTTTTGAAAGATGTAGTTTTCACAACCTTAAACTTGCCAGTGGTGTCTTAGATATGGACATCAAATCCAAAGCACGGAGGTGGTGGGTCCAACAGCCACATTCTCTCTCTCTCTCTCTCTCTCTCTCTCTCTCTCTCTCTCTCTCTCTGTGTGTGTGTGTGTGTGTGTGTGTGTGTGTGTGTGTGTGTGATCCTGGCCAGAGGCTGACTCCTGGTAGCTTGATCATTCTCTTCCCCGTTCTCCTCCTCCTACAAGCAGCTGCTAAGATTTACAATTTGCCTACCCTGAGGTTTATCTTTTAAACACTAATAAAAATTGTTTCAAGCTTTGGGGACAAAAAAAGAAGAAGACAAGGAGGAGTAGGAAGAAGACGAGGAAGAGGAAGAAGACAACAATGAAATCAAGGAGCTGTGGGTGCAGATCACAGTAGAGCAGTTGCCCAGAATGCACAAAGCCTGGGTTTGGTATAAATAGATATAGTGGTATTTTCCTGTAATCACACACTGAGCTGGAGGGAGGCGGATCAGAAGTTCAAGGTCATCCTAAACCTTCCTAACACTGCAACCTTTAATACACCCCCTCATGTTGTGGTGACCCCAACCATAAAGTTATTTTGTTACTACTTCATAACTATAATTTTGCTACAGGCCAGGGCGGTGGTGGTGGCGCACGCCTTTAATACCAACACTTGGGAGGTAGAGGCAGGCGGATTTCTGAGTTCAAGGCCAGCCTGGTCTACAAAGTGAGTTCTGGGGCAGCCAGGGCTACACAGAGAAACCCTGTCTCAAAAAACCAATAATAATAATAATAATAATAATTTTGCTACTGTTAATAGATATCTGATATGCAGAATATCTGTTGTGTGAGCCCTGTGAAAGGATTATTTGACTGCCCAAAGGAGTCTTGACCCACAGGTTGAGAACTGATACTCTACAACACAGTGAGACCAAACAGCCTGTGCTATAAGAAAACACACACACATGCACACACACACACACACACTCACACACACACACACAATTTTTTAAGGAAAAAAAATTGGATTTCATCAAAATTTAAAAACTTGGGCCGGAGAGAATACTCACCAATTAAGAGTGGTGGCTGGGGACTGGACTGGAGAGGTGGCTCAGTGGTTAAGAGCACTGACTGCTCTTCCAGAGGTCCTGAGTTCAATTCTCAGCAACCACATGGTGGCTAACAACCATCTGTCATGGGATCCAGTGCCCTCTTCTGGTGTGTCTAAAGACAGCAGTGTACTCACATACATTAAATAAATAAATAAATAAGTCTTTTTTTAAAAATGGTGGCTGCTCTTGAGTTTAATTCCTAATGCCAACATTAGGTGGTTCATAGACAACTGTAATACCAATTCTAGGGGATCTGATGTCCTCTTCTGGACTCTTACACACACACACACAGACACACACACACACACAAACCATTTGTAAAGAACTCTCGAACTTGAGAGTATAGTTCAGTTGGCAAAGTGCCTGCCTTGTCTGGTCAGCATAAGACCATATGTCAAAATATTAAACAAAAGATAGCATTCTTAAGAAAGTGAGCAGAGGGCCGGGCAGTGGTGGCGCACGCCTTTAATCCCAGCACTTGGGTGGCAGAGGCAGGTGGATTTCTGAGTTCAAGGCCAGCCTGGTCTACAGAGTGAGTTCCAGGACAGCCAGGACTACACAGAGAAACCTTGTCTCGAAAAAAAACAAAAAAAATGAAATATGCTTACGGTTTAGCCTAAAGGAAATGCAATTTGAAACCACACTGAGAAAACAGACACAGCGTTCCATGTTGTACGTCCAGCATTTGGAAGGTGGAAGCAGGTGGATCTGAAGTTCCAGGTCTAGAGACTGAAAAGTAGAGAGATGAAGGCTCAGCAGTTAAGATCACCAGCCGCTCTTCCAGAGGTCCTGAGTTCAAATCCCAGCACCTGTGAGGTCTAGAACTGTAGTTCCATGGGATCTAGTGCCCTCTGCTGGTGTGTATGCACACAGACAAAACATCCATGTGCATAAAATACATAAACAAATAAGTCTCTTTAAAAAAATAAAAAAGAGAGCCAGGCAGTGGTGGCGCATGCCTTTAATCCCAGCACTTGGGAGGCAGAGGCAGGCGGCTTTCTGAGTTTGAGGCTAGCCTGGTCTACAGAGTGAGTTCCAGGACAGCCAGGGCTACACAGAGAAACACTGTTTCGAAAAGAGAGAGAGAGAGAGAGAGAGAGGAGAGAGAGAGAGAGAGAGATTTTAAAAAGAAGTTCAGCGGTGTCCTTGACTACACAGTGCATTCAAAACCAGCCTGAAATACATGAGAACCTGTCTCAATCAATTACAGCAAATCACAGTGAGATGTTGTGATGGTTAATCTTGCTTGTCAATTTGATTGGAATGAAAAGGACCTGGGAGATTTCTAAAGCTCACCTCTGTGTGTGTCAGTCCAGAGAGGGAAGAATGATGGGAAGGGAGAGAAGGAGGTAGAAGGAAAGGAAGGGGAGGGAAAGGGAAAATACTATGACGCTAGAATTTGGTGTGTTTGACGAAGTCTGTCAATTGGATGAAGTGAGTCAATGATTTGACAGATTTAACTGTATCAAGCTGCAATCTCTTTTGAAATAAAATCTTTTTAATAATTCTTTGGGAATTTTATGCAACGTATTTTGATCATATTCACCCTTAGCACCTTCCGGACCCACCCTCCCATTTTATCTTCTCTTTTTCTTTTTTTGGTTAATAATCCACTGACTCCAGTTTACGCTGTCCACATGTAGGGTCATCCGCTGGAGTGTGCCTGCCCTGCCAGAAACCATACCCTTCAAGAAAGTTGACTCTCCCTCCCTCAGAAGCCATCGAGGACTCCTCAGTTAGGAGTGGAGACTTAGATGTCCCATCTCACTCCGTGCCACAGGGTTTACTGGCTTGATCTTGAGAAGATCTGGTTCAGGCAACCATGCCCGCTGTGAGTTCATGAGTGTCCCTGCCCTGTCATGCCAGAAACCAAGCTTTGCTCTGATCCACCCCAATTTTACAGTCTTTCTTCCTTTGCTTCCAAGACAGTCCCTGAGCCTTGGGAGGATGAAGCTACAATACTTGTACTGAATCAATTCAAATATATATATGTAAAAAAAAAAATCAGGGAGCAGAGAATTGGCAGAGTGCCTGCCACCTGCAATTATTCATAGAATGGATGCCTGGAATCTGGCTATCCAGTTAATGGCCTGTGTCCATACAGTCAGTCTAACTTTGTTTGTTTGTTTGTTTGTTTGTTTGTTTGTTTGAGGATCTCACTATATAGCCCTGTCTGACTTGAATTTGCTATGTAGACCTGACTGGCCCTGAACTCAAAGAGATCTGCCTACTCCTGCTGGGATTAAAAGCTTGTGTCACAGGCTGGAGAGGTGGCTCAGTGTTTAAGAGCTCTTGCTGCACTTGTAGAGGACCTGGGTTCAATTCCCAGAACCCACATAACAACTCACAACCATCCATAACTCCATTTCCAGAGGACCCAATGCCCTTTGCTGACCTCCTTGGGCACCAAACACACACGTGGTACACATGCATCCATACAGGCAAAAACATTCATACACATAAAATAATAAAATAAATCTTTGAAAAAGTGTATACTGTCATGCCGGGGAAGTTCTGACTTTCTCAGCTACAGGTTCCTTGGCTTACTCTGTGCTCACTTGCACAATTGGCTGATACAAGATCAACTGTCAGCTCCACTTCTGAGGGAAGTCCAGAAAGCAAGCACCTGTTTCTGAGACAAGAATTTTCCCTAACTTAGAAGTGGTCTCAGATGCCAGCGAAGAATAATAACTGTTGGGGCTGGAAAGGTGGCTCAATGGCTAAGAGCAGTTACTGCACTTGCAGAGGACCAGGGTTCAGTTCACAGCACCCACATGGTGCTTACAACTGCCTATGGCTAGTGCTCTGGGAACAAATGCCCTCTTCTGGCCTCTTTTGGTTCCTGCATGCTCATAAATGCGGGCAAATGCACATATATATTAAAGAAGTAATTCTTTTTTAAAAGAGGAATAAGAAATGTCAGTTCTTCCATGTCATCAGGCCAAAGCTCCAAGGTGCTGAGAGAGTCACCTTCCCTCATTCCTCCAGATTGTCTCAGACATCCCCATTTCACCTGCCAGGCAGTCTTCAGTTCCTAACCTGTGCTTCACTCTAGCATAGGGCAAGGAATTTGACTCTGGTTAATCTATAAAACATGTGACTCTGTGACTCATGTGACTCTTGGTCATTCTCCTGAAGCAACCTCAAATTTCAGCTCAGGAGAGGGGTCCTTCCCAGAACTATACATGGTCCTGTTGTTTCCTGGCCCTCCTCTCTGTCTCTTCCCCTCTCCACTCTGTCTTGATATACACCCCAAGATGACCTCAAGTGAGTGTTGTAGTCACTGTTCTGTTGCTGTGAAGACACATCAGGCCATGGCAACTCTTATAAAAGGCATCTAACTCGGGCTGGCTTACAGCTCAGAGGTTAGTCTGTTACCATCATAGCAGGGAGCACAGCACTGCAGCGTGAAGATAGGCATGGTGCTAGAGAAGTAGCTGAGAGTTCTCTATCCTGATCTGTAGGCAGATAGAGACTCTGGACCTGGCACGGACATTTGAAGCCTCAAAGCCCAACCCCAGTGACAGGCTTCTTCCGATAAGCCACACCTCCTGATCCTTGTAATCCTTTCAAACAGTTCCACTCCCTGGTGACTGAGCATTCAAATCTATTAGCCTATGGGGACCATTCTTATTCAGACCACCACAGCACATGACCTCTCTGTTTCCCTCGACCTTGCAGCACCAGTGTGCTTGTCCTTCTCTTCAAAGACTCTTCTGAGGTTTCTACAAAGTGAACTCTAATAATATTTTACCATTTTCCATTTTAATCCTCAAAGTTGCCCTAGAGAAGAGAGGAAGGCTGAGGTCAAATCCAAATGAGAGCATGTAGTATTGTCCTAGCTGCTTCTTTGTCTCCTGACAGAGACGGCTCATTTCCTAGCTCTGATGGAGGGGGCCTCACTGCATCCCATCCATAACATCAACTGAGCCAGTTCCATGTTTTAGGTTCTTCCATTTGCATCCCTATAAGCCACAGCAACTCTTTATTTGAATTTGTTGGTTTGGAAGTGACAGAAATCCAACTTGAACTAGATCAAACATAGATAAGAATGTGTAAGGTAATAAAATCCAATAAATGGCTAGACAACTAATTTGAAGAGTAAAGATGTCTCAGAAAGGGCCAGTGAGACAGCTTTAGTGAGTAAGGGTGCTTGCAGTCACCAGGCCTGATGACCTGAATTTGATCCACAGGACTTGCACTGTAGAAGAGTGTCTCCTGAACTACACATACTCACATGTACACACACAGTATACATACACATACATACATACATACACACGCATATACACACACATACATACATACACATACACACATGTACATACACAGTATACATACACATACATACATATACACACATACACACATACATACACATACACACATGTACACACACAGTATACATACACATACATACATATACACATGTACACACACAAGTATACATACACATATATACATACATACATACACATACATGTATGCACATGCACACACATATATACATACACATACACACATGTACACACACAAGTACATGCACATACATACATACACACAAGTACACACATACATACACATACACACATGTACACACAAGTACACACACACATACATATAAACACATGTACACACACAAATGTATGTAGCTGAGCGTAGTATCATTCATACACCCAGTAGTGAGGAGGCAGGGGCAGTTGATCTCCGCCTGTTTGAGGTCAGGCTGGACTATATACATGAGTTCCAATCCTTCCAGAGCTATATAACAAGACTCCATTTCAAAATAAATAATAATATTTTTATGTTCTAAATTCATGTAACAATAAATGGTGAGAAAGAACTTTCTTGATCTACCTTTGTCAAGACCCACACGTGGACCAATTCTAACTGAGGGCAGAATTACAGAAGCACAGTGGTGCCCTGGACAGTCATGTGGGTAGAGGGGTCTGTTCTCAGTTTCTAAGACGAAGAGTTGTGCTGGGATGGCCGCTTGATAAGTGTCTGCTATGGAAGCTCTCAGACAGGTCTCCTTCTTCTATGTACAGCCCAGGTAAGTCCATCAGCCTGTGGTGTGCTGGTGGGTCCTGGAAACCTGAGGAAGTGTGTCTAGTTGGAGGAAGTGGGTCACTGGGGCATGGCTTTAAAGGCTTCTCTGGTCCCCAGTCCTGTGCTCATTTTCTGTTTCCAGTCCACCTTATGTAAACAGCTCTCTCTTCTACACACTCACTACTGCCTTGATGGTCTGCCTCAACCCAGGCCCAGACCCACTGCAGTCAGGGTCTATGGACTAAAATTCTTGAATCCATAAATTAAATTCTTTTGCCCTTAAGTTTCTGTCTGGACACAGACACAATAAAGAAAAAGAAGATCGTTGTGGTGGCCCACACCTTAACTCCTGGCACTTGGAGGCAGAAACAGGAGGATCTCTGTGAGTATGTGGCCAGCCTGGTCTACAGAGCAAGTTCCAGGACAACCAGGGCTACACAATGAGACAGACAAAAAAGAAGAAGGAGGAGGAGAAGGAGAGAAGAAGAAGAAGAAGAAGAAGAAGAAGAAGAAGAAGAAGAAGAAGAAGAAGAAGAAGAAGAAGAAGAAGAACAACAACAACAACAACAACAACAGGAGGAGGAGGGGGGTTGAAGGAGGAGGGGGAAGAAGGAAGAGGGGGGAAGACGAGGGGGAGGAGGAGGAGGGGAAAGGGAAAGGGAAAAGGAAGAAGAAAGAAGAAAATCCTTTGTTTTGTTTTTTTCTACAACCCCTTTCTAAGAAGCTATAGAGCTTATCTGTTATAGTCTAGACTGCTCTTCGTCAGTGTTCTATTGCTGTGAAGAGACACCATGACCACAGGCAACTCTCATAAAAGAAATCATTTAATTGGGGCTTGCTTACAGTTTCAGAGGTTTAATCCAATATTATCATGGTGAAGACCATGATGACACCCAAGCAGAAATGTTGCTGGAGAAGTAGCTGAGAGTTCTACAACCAGATCCACAGCCAATAGGAAGAGAGAGATTCTGGGCTTGGAATGAGCATTTAAAACCGCAAAACCCACCCCCAGTGACATACTTCCTCCAACAAGGCCATACCTCCTAAATCCTTTCAAATAGTGACACTCCCTGGTAACCAAGAATTTGAATCTATGACCCCATTTGGGGGTGTGGGTCAGAGTGGGATGGGGATGTATTCTCAGTCAAACCACAACTGGGATGTTACCCATCCAAGATCTAACCGGGTCTGTGCATCAGGCATGTTCATGGTAGCATGGCCATAGACTAGACAGATACCTGACTCCGCTTAGCTTCTAATTATTATTGGATAGTGAAGGTACTGAGATCATTGCCTCAAAGGAGAGAAAATACATTGCAGTAGCAGGAGGGATCCCTGTGGAGGTAACACTCAGAGCCCAGGAGATCTTGCCTTAGAGGCTTAAGGGTGAAGATCAGTCTCTGCTCTAAAAAATAGGGCAGCCAGGCAGGCAGTGGTGGTGCATGCCTTTAATCCCAGCAGTCAGGAGGCAAAGGCAGGTGGATCTATGTGAGTTTGAGATCAGCCTAGACTAAAAAGTTAGTTCCAGGACAGCCAAGGCTGTACAGAATAACCCTGCCTCAAAAACCAAACAATGGGGCAGCCAAGACAGTACCTCCTGAGAATCCCCCCAGGCTAGGCAAAGGCCTCCAGAACACCAGTTTTTCTCCTAACTCTCCTGCTGGCTAACCTCAGTGGATAAGTTAGCGTAGAGGGAGAGTTCAGGGTGGGGTTCACAGTGCACATTCTGTGAGGCTCCTCCTTGCCGCCTCTTCTCTCTGGATCTCCCTCCCTGACACAATCCCATTATCTTCTTTTTAACTCCTTCCACAGACTCCTGCCCTAACCTCAATCTCTTCACCTGTAGGGGTCAGGCTGGGTAATTCTACAAGGCCCCTGGTGGTGGTGTGGTAGAAGTTAATTTAATTAATGTTTGGTACATACCGGACACTATTTATGATGTCAATTACTGGATGTCAAGTTGACTACATCAGGAATTAACTAAGCAGCTGGATACACCTGTGAGGGATTGTTTGAGGTGGGAAGACCCAGCTTTAATCTGAACCACACTTTCTGGTGACAGCCTACATAAAGGACATAAAAGAAGGAAGCTATTGGGTTTTGCCTGCTTACCCTCACTATCAATGGTAAATGCATTCCTTAACTGGCATTAGAGCCTACTTCTTCAGGATTCCAGTGAATACCAAAGACCAGCTAAGACATCCAGACTCATGGACTGAACAACTGATGAATTCTACTTCAATCAGTACATGGTCACTGTTGGACTAGCTAGATCACAGTCTGTAAGTCACTCTAAGAAATCCCCTAAATAGCCGGGCGGTGGTGGCACACGCCTTTAATCCCAGCACTTGGGAGGCAGAG
>NW_021604877.1:751041-754146 GCF_004785775.1 Grammomys surdaster | reverse complement strand
AAAGAAAGAAAGAAAGAAAGAAAGAAAGAAAGAAAGAAAGAACATATGGGAACTTGATTAATACATCATTCCAGCACTCTATATGTTAACTCAACTAGTCACTGAGATAAACCAACTTACAGATGAGAAACTCAAGGTACAGAGAGGTGGAATAACTCACCCTGTCGTTCAGCCAACCAATAGTAAAACAGAACCGCGCCTAGCCATTCATATTAGGCTGTAGAATTCACCATCACTCATTAAACTGAAGACATCATGTTCATAAGGAGGCTCCTCACAAGACTGCTGTGACAGCACTTGGGGCCAAAGGGTTTTTAGTTCTCCCACAAGGGCACATAGGGGGCATCACTCCTCAGTTAGGATGAGTTCCTCACACCAGAGTCCTAACTACCAGCCACCTCACTTTGCCTCTCCTCTCAGGGAATGTTCTCAGGAATCTGCCTTGTCTCTTACTCTCCTATAGCTTGGCTTTCAAAATCCCTCCACTGTCTCACCGAAACAGGGGGCAAGGTTCAAGCTAAGGCTCCTAAACCCAGCAGCAGCTCTGGCTGCCAAGAGAGAGAGAAAACACAACTCCACAGTCTCAAGGCTGGAACAGACCAGCACCTGCCCCGAGACTCCATAGTGCATACATTGTACAATGACACTCCTAGGCACCACCATTTGACAACTTACCTACAAACAAAGCCTCCAGGGATCCTAGAATTCCAGCTAAAGCAGGTGCTGCGGGTGGGAGAGAAGGCTCATTGGCTAAGAGCACTGGTTGCTCTGCCGGAGGATCTGGATTTGATTCCTGGTACCTACAGAGTGGCTCACAGACACCTGTAGCTCTAGTTCTGGAAAATCTGAAGTCCTCCTCTGTCCTCCAAGGATACTAGGCAAACATATGGTGCATAGACATACATACCAGCAAAATATTCATACAATCAAAATTAAAAGAACAAAACACCAAATTTCTGAGTCTGGCAGAGCAAAGTGCTGGGGTTGGGGTGTCATTGGCTCAACGGATGCACTGTAGAAGAGACAGGCTGAATGGTAGTGTCTAAGACACCTGGAATCCACTTCAATAACACTCGGCCTCTCAAACTCCTCATATCTTTGCTTGTCCGGCAAGCTGTAGCTGCTTCTGTGGATGGACAGCATTGTCACTGGGACAGGAACAGCCTCTCACAAAGACCTGGCTGAGGGAGAGCCTAGGCACAGAGTGACCTGAAAGGAAGGCACATTCCCGTATCTGAGAATGGAGGCTAGAGAAGGAAAAGTGGTCCCTCTCCAGACTGTGGAGTAGAAGTCTCCAGTGAGGAGACTGTCCTGTAGACAAGGACAGGTCTCATGCATTCCTAAACAGATGGAACTAGAGGCATGGTAAACAAGAGGACACACTTCAGCACTAAAACCTCAAACTCTACTGCAAGGTACTATAGGACCCAGCAGAGACACACAACTTTACATAGGAACATCAAATATGGCTTGTATAAGCCTGCAAGGGCCAGGCAGTGGTGGTGCACACCTTTAATCCCAGCACTTGGGAGGCAGAGGCAGGCGGATTTCTGAGTTCGAGGCCAGCCTGGTCTACAGAGTGAGCTCCAGGACAGCCTGGTCTATACAGAGAAACCCTGTCTCAAAACCCGCCCCCCCCCCCCCCAAAAAAAAGTCAGTAAAGTCTAAGGTGAGCCAATGGATAATAATACAGGGTCTGGGTATTGGAGCAAGCATGGAGTTTAGGGTGAACTTTTCATCCAGGAAGAACATCTCTGAACACAAAGATTCATGTATGTATGAAGCTATGAAGAAAAGTAAGATAAAAGGAGGTGTGCTGGACCACTGTCACCCAGGACATTGTGGGCCGGAGTGAGGACTTGAGCTTGATCATGGAAAGCCATGGAAGGACCTAAGAGAGCACTGATTCCATCCCACTGTAACTCCGTGAGCCCCTCAGATACGAAGGTGTATCCAAGTGAGAGTGCACAGCACACACCAGAGGTGTGTTCAAGTGAGAGTGCACAGCACACACCAGAGATGTGTCCAAGTGAGAGTGCACAACACACACCAGAGGAAAACTTGTCGAGGCAGTTGAACTGTCAGGTCTCAATCCTTACAACTAAAAAGTAAGGAGAAATACAGAAAACACGTGTTTGTGAGGATGGGGAGAAACTGGAGCCCTTGGGAGCTGTTGGTTTGGATGTAAATGGCACTGCAGTCCCTTAAAAAGTGAAGACACTGCAGGGGCCGCAGAGAAGGCTTGGTGGTTATGACCACTAGTTGCTCTTGCAGTGGATCCAGTTCCCAGCCCCACATGGTAGTTAACGACTATCTGTAGCTCTAGTCCTAGGGGATCTGATGTCCTCTTCTGGTCTCCAAGGGCACCAACCATACACATATTGCACAAACATTCAGGAAAAATACTCATACCCACACACAAAAAAATAAATAAATACATAAATACATAAATAAATCTATGAAAAATGTAAGTAAAGCTGGGCCAAGCAACACACACCTTTAATTCCAGAACTCAGGAGCAGAGGCAGGCAGATCTCTGTGACTTTGAGGCCAGCCTGGTCTACAGAGCAAGTTTCAGGAGAGCCAGGGTTACACAGAGAAACCTTGTCCCAGAAAAAAAGAAAAAAAATTAAGTAAAATCCTGTGAAATTACCAGGTGGAAATACCAAGTGTGATTCTACTTCCGGGTATATCCCACAGAGCCGCTGGGTGTGGTGGCTCACAGCTGAAATCCTAGCACATAGGCTAGACAGGAGGATTTCTGTGAATTCTAGTCAAGCTTGTGTTCAAGTAGCCCACCATTTCAAAGACACAAAAACAGGGATGAGAGAGAGTACGTGGTGCTAAAGAGTGCAGATTACTCTTGTAGAGAACCTGTTCCCAGCACACACATCTGATAGCTCACAACCTGAAACTCCATCATAGAAGGATCCAGTGCCCTCTTCTGGACTCCACAGACACCCGCACTCACATATGGACATTCTCACACAGACATGTTATGTAATGCACATAAACTCACACAGATACACACACACACATGCACACACACACAAATAATAAATATTTAAAATAAATAAATAAATAAATAAATAAATAAATAAATAA
>NW_021604877.1:726241-750941 GCF_004785775.1 Grammomys surdaster | reverse complement strand
TCTACAGAGTGAGTCCAGGACAGCCAGGGCTACACAGAGAAACCCTGTCTCGAAAAACAAAAAAAAGAAAAGAAGAGAAAGAAGGAAGGAAGGAAGGAAGGAAGGAAGGAAGGAAGGAAGGAAGAAAGAAAGAAAGAAAGAAAGAAAGAAAGAAAGAAAGCAAGAAAGAAAGAAAGAAAAGGAAGAAAGGAGAGCCTCTAATCCTAGTACTTGGGAAGGAGAGACAGGCAGCCTGAGTTCAAGGCCAGCCAGCACAACACAGTGAGACTCTGATTTAAATGGGAAAAAAAAATGTGATCTGGAGAGAAGGCTTGGTGGTTAAGAGGACATGTTGTTCTTGCGGAGAATCTTGAGTTCTATTCCCAGCACCCATGTGGTAGTTCACAACCAACTCCAGTTCCAACAAATCTAATGTCCTCTTCTGTTCTCCATAGGCACCGGGCACAGATGCAATACACATAAACAGATGCAGACAAAACACACATACAGTTAATACATCTTTTTTTCTTCAATAAAAGCACACATATGTGTGCCCACATTCACGTCATTGTTATTCACAGCATCTAAAACATGGATCTATGTATCCATGAATGCATAAATGAAAAAAGAGGGTATTACATACAATAAACTACTAGTCAGCCTTAAGGGAAACAAATTCTGGCATATGCCACACATAGACAACCTTGAAAACATTATGCTCAATGAAATACGCCAGTCACAATAAAGTGAATAATGTATGGTTCCATTTTATAAAATATTTAGAGTATTCAAAATTACAGAGATGATGCTGGGTGCTTAGCTCAGTAATAAAGTGTTTGCCTAGTGTACATGAAGCCTGGATTAGATCCCCAGAACCTCTCATAAAACTGAGTGTTAGTGCATGAACCTGGTATAGAGCAAGGGTCAGGAGAATCAGGAACTCGAACTCAAGGTCATTCTTAGCTATTCAGGGAGGTCAAGGTCACTAGGGATACACTTGGCCCTATCTCAAAAAATTAGATATAGATAGATAGATAGATAGATAGATAGATAGACAGATAGATAAATATCAGAAGGGTAGCTATCAGAAGGTCGGGGAGATGGTTAGAGAGTTATTGCTTCATCTATGGAGATTGGGTTATACAAGATGGAGAATTGTGGAAATAAACAAGACAGTGATGCTGTATTATCCAACATGATGAATGAACTAGCAACACTGAACTATACAATTAAGATAGTTATGATGGTAAAATTTGTGTTTATGCATATTTTAAAACAAACCAAAACCAAGGGGAAATGGCTTGAAAACACACACACACACACCTTCAAAATTCCTGATATAGAATACTTACAGAAACAGAGGCATGTGTCAAGCAAAGAAAGATTAGCCTGGGAAAGAGATGACCTGAGGGTTGTGGTCCCCATTGGCAAACATGAGGGAAGAGGAATTCCAGGAGAGTTGCTCTTAATCCTAGAGGATTTTGTTTGGTGACAAGGACATGACCCTCTTCTGGCTTCTTCTTGGATCTCAGACTTTCAATCAGCAGGACTTAGTGTAGAAACCTGGGGACTTGGGGCTGGGGACTAAGGAGGAGAGGCTCAATTCATCCTCCAGGAGAGCCAAAGAGGCAGAAGGGGGTTTCTACTCAACCTCCAGGTAAAGATGCTAAATGTGTTCCATTCACCCCACAGCCTAGAAAGCTGGTACAAATCCCTGGAGGGTCAATAACCTGGCTTTCCAGAAGAAGAAAGGGACTCAAAAGGGAAGAAGAGAGACGCTGAAGGAGAGAAAGGGGTTCATTACCATATTCAGGCTTAGCATCCAACAGACACAGACACACACAGACACACAGACACACACACACACACACACACACACACGCAGGGGTTCAGAAGTCACACGTTATTGGGAAGGACAACAGAACTGAGAAACAGGGAAGGAAGGGAGTGGCCTGGACCTAGCAGGTGCAGGCTCCTATGGCCCGAGACAAGAGACTTCTCCTCAGGGAGAGACTTCGACCCTTCAGCCCTTATGCCTCGCCCTCCCGTTACCCGCACCCTCCCCTCCCCCAGCCTCTCCACCACAATGTCTTGGCTGCCTTCTGTGCTCGGGTCACGAATCCCAGCTCTCAGGAGGTCCTTCTCTCCACTCCTCGGCCTCTGTTCCGCGGGTCTGTGTCTGGCCTTGTTACCCTAAGACCATCCTGTATGTGGCCTCACTATGATCGTCTCTGTCTTGCTTCAGCCTTCACAGTCCTGGTGGCAGTCCACGTCCATGTTCATCCGTGTGCCTCTGTCTCCATGCCTGTCTTTCTCCATCCTGCTGGCCTCCTCTCTCTCCCTGCTAGTCTCCATCTCCACTCCTGCCTTTCTCTTCTACGGACTTCATCCTTGTCTTCATTTGTATATCCCTCTTCCTTTACTTCTATCTCGAGGTCTATCCCCCTTTTCTCTAGTCTCTCCATACCCACGTCCCCTCCCTGTCCCAGGCTCCTGTCTCTTTCTCATCCTCGTCTCCATCCCCCTCACTCCAGGACAGCTTCGGCAGTCTTTGCAGGGATAGGACCTAGCTGGGGGCGGGGCTGAAGGGCCAGATCGGAATAATTCGGTTATCTAGGAGAATTGAATTAACTTCTTCACACCAGCACCGCGGGGCCTGCCTCCCTGGCTTCCACGGGGCCGCAGGAGGGAGGCCCAGGAAGGAGGTCGGGACCCTCCTGGTGGGCATGATGTGTAGGGATCGAAGGTCTAGGCCAGATTAGGACAGGATAAAGGACTCTCGGGATGGGGTCCCACGATGCTGCTCCGCCTGCACCTCGGGAACCCTAAGAGGAAGGCCTTTTGGGGTGGGGGCCCGGGGTGGCTAGGGGCGGGGTCTGGGCCGCTCAGGCCCCGCCCCGAGGAGCTCGCCCCGCCCCGCCCCCTCCGCGGGGTCCTGCGCGTTAAAAGGCGCGCGGGCTGGCAGCACTGCACTTGCGTTGCACCGGGGCAGAGTGCGGGCCGCGACGGGGCGGGCGGACTCTCGGGCGTTCAGAGAGGGTCTCAGGTCCTCTGCGCCTGGAGCTCGAATCTCCATCCCGAACTCCACCCAGCCCGGGACCCCGACCCCGACCAGACCCGGCCCGGCCCTGCCCCCGCCCCCGCCCCCTCGGGCCGATGGACTACTCCTACCTCAATTCGTACGATTCGTGCGTGGCGGCCATGGAGGCGTCCGCCTACGGTGACTTCGGCGCCTGCAGCCAGCCTGGAGGTTTCCAATACAGTCCCCTGCGGCCTGCCTTCCCCGCCGCGGGGCCACCTTGCCCCGCGCTCGGCTCCTCCAACTGTGCGCTTGGCGCCCTACGCGACCACCAGCCCGCACCCTATTCGGCAGGTGAGCGCAGTCCCGTCCCAACCCTACCTCCAAACCCCACGGAACCCCAACTCCCTTTCCTACTCTGCAAGTGATTGTGACTGAACCCACAAGCCACCCCTACCCATGCGTCTGGCTAGACCCCTCCAATGTACTTTGAGATCCCCGGTAATAGGAGTTTCTTCTTGGCAGGAATGAGCCGCACCCTCTTGTTCCTTCGGTTCCTTTCTCAATGCCAACCCCCTATGCCTTTTGAATCAAAGAAACAGGTCCAGTCCTGGACCTCTCACTAGGTCTTCCCCTCCCCACCTACAAAGGTGACCACCAAACCTCTCCATCCCCTGAATCCTCGGAATGGGCTTCCAGCTCAGTTCAATCAACTCTCATTCTTACCGCCTGTGTCCTGGATGATGCCACCCTCAACAAAGATCCCTGCTGCCACTGAGCTGCCCAGATGGGACCTTTTCTAGAGCCTTAATACCGTCTTTCTAGCCTCACCTTGCCCTGTCTTAGACCTGTCCTGCCTGGGCCCAAACCTCACTGTAACACTGAAAAAAAAAAAAAAACCCGGTTCCCATAGCTGCAGAAAAGGAGCCTCTATCATTTGGACCACTTTCATTTTCACATTCCTTCCATCCTGGACTACAGCCCTGCAAAACCCAGGAACAGATCCTCCATCCTCGAGTCCTTTGATCCAAGCAAGTCCTGGTCCAAACCCTCAACATCACTTAGCCTTTAAGGCATCCCTATGCCTTCTGTTAGTGTCCCAGCATGCCCCACCCGGCTTCCTCCTTTCTTAATTCTAGCCCCCCCCCCCAAAGATCACAGGAACCTGAAAGGAGGACTGGAGTTTGTTGGAAGAGATAAATACCTTGGCTTAGGGAAGAAAGAACCATTAAGATGTGGCCATAATGAGGGTGGGAAGATTGGTGGTGCTGGACCAGGCCAGGATGGGGGTTCCATAAATGGGAACAGGAAATAGGGAGATACACTCTTGAGAAAAGGGTCTGTGAGACCGTGGGTGGGATAAGGTATGGAGAAATGGAAGCACAAATGAACACCCTGAGAGAAATGGGTGCACAGTGTTGGAAGATGGAGATAAAAACCAGATGGTGTGAACACAAATTATGGAAGACAGGGACCAAAAGAGCTTGAAAACAAATAAGGGAGGGAAAGAAAACAAATAAGGGAGGGAAATAAGAGAGGGAAAGAAAGATGGAGTGCTGAAGAGAAGAATTTGGGAAGATGGGACAAAGATGGTGATTAGGGGACCCCCATGAAAAACATGGAGATTTAAACCAGACTTAGATACAGGGATTCAGATATGGTGTCTGCATGAGATGTAGGAAGATGGGCTGGCATAGGACTTAGAGGAGGGGAGAGAAAGGGGACAAAGAAAATAGAAAAACTTGAGTAAGAAAAAATAAGGAGCGATCTTCAATGGGCACAAAGAACAGGGGATCCAGAAGGGGAAAGTTGAAGAGAAATTCAGATGGAGGAAGGGAAGCGGAAATAACCTGGAGAAGAATACAGACCAGGGAGGAGAAGCAGGACTGAGGAAATAAAGCTTGGGAAAGAGAGAGATGGGCTGAGGAGATGGGAAAGGAACCCCATCAGTACACAGAGTCTAAAGTAGACCCGCCTGAAGAATGTCAATGGCAGAGCCAAGGCCCGAGACTGGTTAGTGGGGAGACTTTGGTGCTGATGAGGTCTGGCAGACATACCCTGCTCTTGTGATGAGGGAACAGGAGGACCTAGTATTCCCCAGGAAGGATACCTGAGGAGAAACACCACCGTGAGGGTAGGAGACCGGGAAAGGCCGATGGAGTGGTAGGGGTTGAAAGAAGGTGGGGAAAATATGGACGGACCCTTAGTTGGAGCTTCTGGTTTGTTTCTGGGAACTCTTAAGCCCCTTGATGATTCAGCCTCAGGGACACTTGACAGGAAGCTATTGAGGACCGTATCAAGGGGAGGGAGGGGTTATATGTGGTTTCCTCTAGGGCGGGACACAGGGGTGTCAGGACTGAGATCAGGTTCTCACGCCCTCCACTTTCATTGTCCCTGCCCTCGCGCACGCACCCGCAGTTCCCTACAAGTTCTTCCCGGAGCCGTCCGGCCTGCATGAGAAGCGCAAGCAGCGGCGCATCCGCACAACCTTCACGAGTGCTCAGCTTAAGGAGTTGGAGCGCGTCTTCGCCGAGACCCACTACCCCGACATTTACACTCGCGAGGAACTGGCGCTCAAGATCGATCTCACTGAGGCTCGTGTGCAGGTGCGTGGATACTGTGAGGATGCTGGAGCCTACAAGCCAAGACAGTTCGGGTGTGGCTGAGCAGCCAAGGGAGGCAGCGGGGCTGGGACGTGGGCTCAGAGAAAAAATCCGGGCAGGGTAGCTTCAATTTACCTCCGATTCGGTATTCCTACATTTCCCCCTCGCTAAGTCTCAGAGGTTTATGATTTTTTTTTACCCTGAAGCTAGGAAGCAAGGCTGCTAGGTTGACCAGGCCAATCAGTACTTCCAGATGATGTACCTGAGTCCGACAGGAAAGTTTAAGTTTGGGGCGGCTGCAGGTCGGACGAGAGAGACCTGGACATACAAATACTAGTGGCCAGTTTTGACAGGAAGGAATCCATACAAAAGGTCCCCCTATCGCCCCGACCCACTCTTCAGGGTCCTAAGATGCCCCAGGTGGAATGCCCCAGCTTCCTAAATAGTAGGGCTGGGGTGATAAGACTGACTAGAGCCCCCTAATGCAAAGAGATCAAAATGCAGGGAAGCCGCGGGGTCTACGGGTGAGCAGATCCTAAGGACAAAAATCCAAGGGTCTGTTGGATGGGGCACCAAAGACGGGAAGAATGGACGTGGCGCCGAGTGGAGCGGTGGAGGGTGGACGTCTGTAGATCTCTGACTAGTAATAATCCGAGACCGGTCCTTTCTTGTCGGAGGTCTTCCACGCGCCTAGCAGCCTGGGACTGAAATGTCTGGTGTGACCGTCCTCTGGGCTAACTGGCCCCTGTGCCCACAGGTCTGGTTCCAGAACCGTCGGGCCAAGTTCCGCAAACAGGAGCGCGCGGCCAGCGCCAAAGGCGCGGCGGGAGCGACGGGCGCCAAAAAGGGCGAGGCGCGTTGCTCGTCGGAGGACGACGACTCCAAGGAGTCCACGTGCAGCCCCACGCCCGACAGCACCGCGTCGCTGCCGCCGCCGCCCGCACCCAGCCTGGCCAGCCCGCGCCTTAGCCCCAGCCCTCTACCCGCCGCGCTGGGCTCCGGGCCGGGGCCCCAGCCACTCAAGGGCGCGTTGTGGGCGGGGGTGGCGGGCGGTGGGGGTGGCGGGCCCGGCACGGGCGCAGCGGAGCTGCTTAAGGCCTGGCAGCCGGCGGAGCCCGGACCGGGTCCCTTCTCTGGAGTTCTGTCCTCCTTTCACCGGAAGCCCGGCCCCGCCCTGAAGACAAACCTCTTCTAGCCGCGGGCGTCCGTAGGCAACCAGCCTGCCCCGAGAGAGACACCCCTACCTACTGGACCCGACATTAACCCTCCCTATCCCGGCAGCCTGTCTGGAAGCTCCCCGTTGTCCTCCTCCTACCCAGTGTCTGATCCCTAGACCTGGCCCCTCTTCGTTGTAAAACAAGCCAGGGCCACTCTGATCTGGAGTATTAATCACCAGGACCCCCTCCAGGGTGGCCGAAGCCCTTTCTAGCTAGGCTTTCTTAGGAACAGGGATCAAATTACACCTGTCCCTAACTCAGCGCCCAATCATAAAGGGTCTTAAGAAGCCGAGCCAACAGCTCCTAAGACTTTTCAGCTAGCTGGGCCACTCCTTAAAATCAAGCAACCTGAAGAGTCCCAGCGCCAATCCTACCCTAACGAGCCACCTCCCATCCCTAGCCAGTATGGTGCAGAGGTTAGACACTAGACGGGAAGAGCTGTCGAGAACGGAACAAAGTGGTTTCCCTTTTCCTTTATTTTTTTTCTTTGAAAAACGTGTAATTTATTAAGGTGATTTTGCTCAATCCAAATAAAACTTAATTTATTGAAGACATCAAGCCGGCAACCTTTCTGAGTGCCCAAGATGGGATAAACTGCAGAAGCACTGTCCTCTGGTGCGGTGGCAACTCTATCTCCCTCCCTCCCCCTATCCACAGGCTGCCACGCATTCCCTGGGCAAGGGCGCTTCTTCGAACCAGAGGAACAGCTAGAACTAGGCAAATTGGCATTTTATGGCCGAGGTCCTGCCCCACCCCAATAAAACTAATGTGCCCTCCCTTCTCAAAACCCACTCAGGAAAACTTAAATAAACCCAGCCCGGTCCTGGGCTCTTCCTTCATTTCCGGATGGACGGATGTCCCCAGAGTAGGAGTTGCAAGGAACTCTTCCCCTGTGGTTCAGGCCGGAGGGAGAGAGGGAGGTGGAAACATCAGTGTGAGGACCCCGATGTGCCCATCCAAACCCCATGCACAACCCTGAGGCAAGGAGCTGTCTGCACCAGAGTAACCACCATGCTTCACAATTACCACAGGCTACTAAACCCCCGATCCTGGGCCTAAAAGCAGGCGGGGAGCACGATGTTCTAACTAGGATGTCCCAAACAATTGGGCAGTAGGGAACTCTGAATCCCAATAAATAGACAGAGATGCACGGCCACACCCCTCAGAACTTTCAACCCCTGGTTGTACGTGCCCTTCCAGCTCTGCTTTTGCAGCTTCCCGGCATCTCTTCATCATTTGCTGAGCTGCAGGGTGTCCAGAAGAAGGCGCTTGTGAGCAGGATCCTGCACCCCAGCTTCCTCTAGGTCTTCCTCAGTGATGTCACTGCAGGAATAAGAGAGGCTGGGAGATGGGCTAGGAGGTCCTAAAGGGCTCGCAACCCCACCCTTGAGGCCACATACCCCGCCCTATCCACCTCCAGCCCCGCCCCCACCTGAGAAACTCCAGGTCGTCCCAGCCATTGTGCACCAGGCCCTCCTCATAGCGTTCCAAGCCGATGGCCCGCAGCCAGGCACCCATGCCCGCCTCTCCCAGCCCGCTGGCCCGCCCGCCCTGCGGGCACGGAGCCTAAGGGAATAGGGCATGTTAGGGGGAAGAACTAAGGGCTCCTCACAGAAACACATGCAAACAGCGACATTCTACCCATGCTCTGAGGGGAAAGAAGGCAAGGAATGGAGCTGATTCATGTGTCCCCAAAAGGCTCATTATCCAGCTACAAGCAAAGAGAGCTGTAGACACCAGTGAGTTCTGAGTGGAAGAATAAAGTAACACCTATCAGGTAGGTACACATAGCCAGCTAGCTCTGCTCTAACACACCTCCTCTGCCAGGTCTTCTTGGATGCTCTCCCGGATGCGGGGTGGAGGGAAGCTGAGGGGCCGGCCGTAGTCCGAGGGCCCTCGGGGAGGCTGCAATTCCAAGGGGTTAGGGAGGAGTGCTGAGCGTCCAGGCCCGGGAGCATAATCTACCTCACTGAGTGTTTTGGCCATCTGCAGTACTGAGCAAGACCGGTCATCCCCACTTGCAACTTCTCCCAAAAAAGTACTGGCAGGTGTGGTGCCTGGCGGTAGTGGTGGTCTTGGATGGGCCTTCGGAGGTGGTGGGCCACGGGCCTCACCCCCACTTCGGCCCCTGACCACTGGCATTGACAAAGGATCCAGGTTAGGGGGCAGGAAGATGGCTGAGTCTGGCAGTGGTGGAGGTGGGAAATCTGGAGGAGGCAATGTGCCCCCAGAGTCCTCATCTGATGAGCTTCCCTCTCCCACACGAGGGGTCCGCTGGCGCCCAAGCTGAGGCGCAGGCACTGTGATGGCCACTTTGTTCTTGGTGGCGGGTGGGAGAGGGGCCCTGGCAAGTGAGGGTGGCTCCAGGGGCAGCAGCTGATGTGGGACCCCTTCAAGGACGTAGTAGGCAGGGTTATTGAAGCTGTTCTTGGGTGGAGGGGCTGCTACTCCTTCCTGCTCAGGTGTCACCTCTGACTTCAACCTGGTTGGGGAGCAGGAAAACCAAGATAAATGACCCAAGGTAAAGACAGTGGGTGCAGAAGCCCTTCTCAGGCTCTGGTTCCCATTAGACAGGCCCTCTCGATTTAGATCAGGCTAACCTCAAACTCTCAACCCTCTTGCCTTAGTCTTACTTAGTCTTAGTGTATGTCAAAGTGGTGTCTGTCAGGATACTTGGGCCCAGGACATTGCTATATGGGAGTAAGTTTCCTGGTCCATTAGATTTGGGAAACTTATGAAACAAACTTTTATTTTTTTATTTTTTGTTTTGTTTTTGGCTTTTTCGAGACAGGGTTTCTCTGTGTAGCCCTGGCTGTCCTGGAACTCACTCTGTAGACCAGGCTAGCCTCGAACTCTCGAACTCAGAAATCCGCCTGCCTCTGCCTCCCAAGTGCTGGGATTAAAGGCGTGCACCACCACCGCCCGGCTGAAACAAACTTTTAAATTTCTTTCTTGCCCATACTCTTGGAACCATTGCAAATGCTTATGTATATAATACATAATTACGGGCATCTAAAAAGAGCAATCTACAGAGCAAGTCCAGGACATCCAGGGGCATTATAGAGAAAAACCCTATCTTGGAAAGAAAAAGAATAGTCTAGCAAGAAGCATTTCTCAAATTTTGGGCCATGTACCCATTGTTAGGTACAGCCTCCTAAGATGGATCCTGAGAGACCTCAGGGTGAGCCTGGGCCGCCTTCAGATAACCTCACACTGTGTTCTTTTGTTGTTGTTGTTGTTGTTGTTGTTGTTTGTGTTTGTTTGGCTGTTTGGTTCAGTTGTAGCTAAGTGACTGTGAACATCTCCTCCGGCTCCACCTCCCAAATAATCAGATTTACAGGTCTTGGCACCTTGCCCCAGCTCCAGGACCAACATCTATATCCATTTTTTAAAGGCATAGTTGAAAGAAAAGACTAATTGGATTCCCTTTGACTCAGAGGTCAGAGTACTCAGCCCTGACAGCCAGGCATAGTAATGGAAACTCAGGGGATAACAGGTTTCTCCTTTCACCTGGGGTTCAAGGGCTCCTCCCTAGGAACTGCCCGAGGTGGGGCTGGGGGCCTGCCAGTCGGTGGTGGCTTTTCGGGCTCTTCAAACAACTTGGACAGTGGACAGGAAGCCTCTGTGGAAGCTGGCTTGCGGCTCCCAGATCTGAGAGGAGTTCAGAACAGAGGAAAGATGATGTGGGGCAGATCAGGGGCTCCCCAAATGTTCCCTCCCGGAAGAACATAGACCTAGCTCACCTGTGCTCCTGGCTGCCTCGAGACACTGAAGGAACCTTGCTTTTGGCTCCTGTGTCATCCTTATCAATGCTAATCCATTCTGGGGAAACACAAAGAAGGGAAACAGAGAGGACTTGGGGTCATGAATCTCAGGAATCTTTATAGTCCATTCTTAGCTATTCCTCAGTGTAGCCCCAGTCAGTCAAGGCTGCAGAACTTTCCAGTACCACAGGATTCCAACACACTGCCACCCTGGGTCTACTCCTCCTACCCCTGCCCCACACCACCCCATCACATGCCCCACCCACACCCTGCCCAATGGAACCCCCACCATAGAGCCGCTCACGGGTGCCCAGGCGCTCTGTGGGCACCCGCACCTTCATGGAGCCACGGATGTTGCCTGTCTCCTCTCCACGGTGGGACAGGAAGGTCAGGAACTGCTGGGCCGTGCTGCCAATCATGGATTTGAGTGCAACCACACACTCTCCTAAGGAGAAGCAGCAACAGACCAGCAAACTGTCAGACCTTTCTAGGGAGCTACCTGGTCTCTCGTTCCCCTGCACACACACACACACACACCCCCCGCCGGGTACTTCTTGTCCCTCACCGTATGATTCGTAGCCATCCATGGACTTGACTGTGAGCAGGAGATGCTGATCCTGCAGATACTCAATGTCAGCCAGAATCGGCTTGAGCTGAGGAACAGAGAGGCCCAGTGAGGACCAATTCCCTAGATGCCCCATCTTCCCCCTTCCCACAGCAGTCCCAGCTCCACTCACTCCTTGCCCTAAGGCTGTTCACGCTTAAAGACACAGCCCTGTGTGGCCTTTCAAAGCATTTAACACCACTACAGTTAATTTTCTGTACCCTCAGTGGACAATATTAGACATTTACCAAAGGTTCTGAAAGCATTTATTAAACAAATGGATAAGCAAATTAAAACTTGGCTCCTTGGCTCCCAAAGATACAGCTTTCTTTATCTTTATATGCAAAAGCACACACTGGCATCCCCTCCAGCCTCACCCTTTCCCCAGGAGCCCCTTGTGTGCTGTCTCTTGCTCTTTGTAAGCCCTTCATCTACAAGCCTGGGCCCAGGCTAGAGCCTCACCGTGGGCAGCTGGCGGGAGGACCACTGCACCTTGAGGAAATTGATGTTGTCACTACTCTGAGCATCATTCTCGAAGCTCTTCTTGTACTCTGGGGTGAAGCAGGAGGGCATGACTAGGGCTGACCACTCTAGGCAGCCTTTGACATCCCATACTCTCTTGGCCCACAGCTAGCAATGGCCCCCTCTGACCTTCCAAGCAGGTAGAATAGAACTCAATGAAGAACTTGGTGCGGCTGGCTGTCTTCACGATGGCTTCGATGCTCTCAAACTCAATGTAGGCCTGGTCTGAGGTCTTAGAGAGACCTAAGGATTGTAGGCAAGAGTCAGGATGCTGACACTTAGGACAGAAAAATGAGGGGTCCTAGCAGATCTGAAGATAAGGCAAAAAGGAATCTCCCAAACCAAAAGTAATAGTGAGACTTACAAATCCAAACAGAAAGACATGCCAAGCATGGAAGGTTCATGTCAGAGGACAAGGGAACCAGAGTATCTCTAGGCTTCTCATGCCAACACCAGGCATACTCAAGGCACATGTGTGACAGCTACAAACATACTAGTATGTCATTCATCTGATGATGACTGAGGCTCAAACAGCCTCACAGATCAATAGGTTCAGAAACACCACACACACATATACCTATGTGTGGTCAGTCTAATCCATCACTCCACTAGGACCCTATCTGTGCCCTCCCACACATCTTTATATTAGAACAGGTACCTTTCTTGGAGATGAACTGGGAAGTAACTCCAACCTCAAATGTCCCAAACACAGGAGAATGGTCACTGGTAACAATGTCATCAGTGCAACCTATTTAGGGGACAGAAACAAGGGCTCAAGAGAACTACCTCCGTTCTCTGCCCCTACTTCCCAAAGAGGGGCTGAGACAGGATAGTAACCACCCAGTGTCTCCCATCATCCTGTCACAAGGCGCTGACCATAGGAATTGCAGATGATGTGGGTTTCAGGATAGGACTTCCATAGAATCCGGTCACACCACGAAGGCACATTGGTCCGGACCTGTGACGGGAATGGCAATGGGGTCAACCCTATCAGCTGGGGATCTTGAAATGGGTCCCACCCAGGACTGACGAAACCCCTCTTCTTCTATTACTGGACCCAGCACTTGCCTTTTCCTTGGATTCCCATAATACCCTACATCGCCTTCAAAGGCTTCCCGGGAAGCCACAAGAGCTTGAGGAGTAAATGCAGAAACCCAGTTCCTTGATGTCCCACTGCTACCTTCCTGAAACCTGAGGGATGTTCCCTCAGTCCATATTTTTCACTCACCCCAGTTGGCTTCTGCTTGTGCCAAGCATATGTGTCCCGGGAACCCCGCTCGTAGCGGTAAGTGGGTGGGAAAGATATCTCCTCCTCACCTAAAGAGAGCAGAAGGCATGTGAAGTCCACGGCTCCAAAGACCCAGGCATTCTCCACACCCCAGGACCATCAGGGAACACTGCCAGGCCCTCACTCACTAAATCGAAGGAAGACCTTATGCTTCTCCCGCTCCAGGTTGAGTTGGTCCACCCTGAGCAGGGGCTCAAACTCTCTCCTACTAATGTAGTTCAGGATCTCCTGGGGTGCAGACACAAACACCAGAGGCTTGCCTCTCGAGAAGGGCCATACAAACCTTCCTCCCAATGCCCTCCTTTATAGCCACCCACCAGGCCCTGCTGGCACCTGGATATCCATGTCTAAGCGGTAGTTAAGGTCCCCAAACCAGAAGAGATGAGTGAACCGCAAAGAGATGTCAAAGGCACTGAGCTGCCGATCACCCAACGAGAGGAGACGCAGAATGTCCAGATAATTCTGGTTCCGCCTATAGTGGAGGAGCCAGGGCAGATCTCCAAGGTCAACAAGGAGGGACAGCATAAAGGTAAGGCTTTGGGGTCAAGTATGGGGCAGGGATGAGGGTCCCTACAAATGGAGGAAGCCAGCAGGGACAAGGCTATGGTCAGGTATAGGCAAGAGGAGTCCTGAGACAATGGGGGTCTCTGGGGATAGGAAGGTAGGAAGTCAAGCTCTGGGCTATTGGGAAAGGGATGGGTCTCAGGAGAATGGAGAGTAAGTAAGAAAGAAGATACAAAAATGGTGCCTCTCACCGAGTAGTCTTCTCATTCCCTGAGGTGAGATGGCAATTCACGAAGCCAAATGAGGTGCCATTGAACATGAAGGAAACACCCACAGCTCCCTTGTTCCCTGCCAGGGCAAATGAGGAAGGTTGAAGGGGGGTCACCTAAAGAGGGATTCCAGGTGTCCTTCATCCCTCCAAGCAGCACAGTCAGCGTTTTCCTTCCTCCACACATACATGTACACGTTCACACACACATGCACACGTTCACACACACACATACACACACACACCTCTTCCCTAGTAATCTTTCTTAAGACTGGAAGAGATTCAGAATGAGAACATACAAAGTTCAAAGTACCCTGCTTATGAGAAACCTGAACCACACAAAGTGGGGGACCCTGGAGAGGAGACAGGGGCATGAACAGAAGCACTTTTCACCCTAAGGGGCCCACCTGCCCTACTCACCCAGGGTGTTGGCGATACCAGTCTTCACACTGGACGTACTGACGTGGCTGATGCGGTTCTCATGTTCTGGCTTGACCAACACAGCCACCTTGATGTTCCACAGTGACTGCATAGCAATCTATGGAGAGAGTGTGGGCTCAGCCTTGCCTCAGACCATGCCTCTCAACTACACTGTCTTCTCAGTCATGGGCTAGCAAGGCTTGCTATCCCTTTCTAGAGTAAACAAGAAGAGCATCCTCTCCTGTGACGGGAGTAACTCATGAAATTCAACTTCAGTCTCCCAAAGGTCTTAGAGGAAAAGCCATGAGAACAATACATCCCAGGGCCAGTCATGAAGTCAAGCAGAAAACACAAGGTCTGTGGCAATAAGGGACCAGGAAGGCTGGAGAAGTGGCTTAGAGGTTAAAAGCACTGGGTGCCCTTCCAGAGGTGCTGAGTTCAATTCTCAGCAACCACATGGTGGCTCACAACCATCTATAATGAGATCTGGTGCCCTCTTCTGGCCTTCAAGCATACACGTAGGCAGAATACTGTATACATAACACTGTGTACATTAAAAAAAAAAAAAAAAAAAAAAAAAAAAAAGGGGGACCAGGCACAATAACCCCCTCACCGGACGGTAATCCAGATCTGTAAGCTCCTTGAGTCCCCCACGCAGCAGATCCAGCCACTCTCTGTCACCCACTGAGTTCTCCTGAGTCCCAAAGACATAGATATCGTGGGGTATAGTCACTGTGACCTCATCCAGGGCCTTCCCCAGTCCCTTTGATGTGAACCAAGATGTCACGTTTTTTGGTGGTGGTACACTTCCTGAAGGTGGAGGGGAGGCAGCAGGAATCAGAGGTGTGGGTCATGCCCCTATCCCAGGGCTAGCCTCCTCTCCCACCATAACTCCAGCCTGGGCCTGACCCATGTTCCAGGTGCCTATGAAGACAGAGATCATGTCGGGCTCATCCTGCTTGGAATGCTTGTTCTTCATGAGCTGCAGAAGCTGGCAGAAGGCTTCTCGCTTCTGGTGGGGGTTGGAGGAGAACAGGGCACACAGTAGCCAGTCAGGAACTGTAGACACCCGGCAATCCCACCCTTCCACAGGAATACCCTGCTTTGTGGCAGGCATCATGAAAGAAGGGTAGGGTCTTCCCTGATGTTCCCCACTGCACACACTGTATGAAAGCACTAAAAAGTGCTATCTACCCTCAATACACTCCTTGCCAAAAACGACAGGTCTGCACCTCATATTCCAGTAGAAAATATCCCAAGGATACTTCAGTAGCCCCCAACACCCTGGCAGAGGCAGCAACTCACCCGGGCACTGACAAAGATGAAGTCCTTGCGCTGGGTCCGGTCCTTCTCCTTTTCAAACACAACGCCCAGCTTGTTTTGCACTCGCTGGGATTTAATGAGCTGCCGGACTAGGGGAAGGAAAGAGTCACCCAAACCTGTGCTATCAGACTGAGGGCCTTGCCCTGCCCACTTCTCCCAACTCTGGCCCCAGCTCACTCCGGTCATGTGTGAAGGTTGTCCAGTCCTCCTGGGAGTCACGCTGTCTCCTTAGCAGTACCAGCCTCCCACCCTCCACATCCACACTCAGTGTGAACTTCTGGGACTTCCCAATCTTGGTCAGGTCACCCAGTGTTACATCCAGCTTCACCTGTAAGCCAGGAGCGGAAAGGCTGCTGACAAGACCTTAGACAGGCGGAACCCTCTTTACCTCCAGCCGCCTTATGCCCTGTGAGACCCCACCTGCCAAGTACCTCAAAGGCCTGCACAGGGATGGTCTTGGCCTTTCGTGTGGAGGGCTGCAATGGAGCCGGAGGTGCTGTGGAGCTCATGTCCTGCAGTGCCTTTAGGGCCTAGAGAGAGCAGGGAAAAGGTGATGTCAAGGGACCTCCTGAGGGATGTGACTGGGAGGGGCACCTCGGATGCTGGGATAAGTCACTGCAGGGCATGTAAGGGCAGGTCCGTTCACCTTCTTCTGGATGCCTGACAGGAAGTCCTTTAGCACAGATAGCTTCAGCACAAGGCTCTCCAGCTCTTGCTCTCCAGTCTGTGGTAAGCTCTACCAGCGAGAAATAAGAGTGGTACACCAGGTTCCTAATCAGAAGCCCCACACACAGCTCCAAGGTATGCCCCACCTCCTGGAGGCCTCCCTACAATCCCACCTGCTGCTGCAAAAGGCGGGTCACCATGGGAGAGCTCTGCTGGTCAAACACCTTCGACAGGATCTCCAGGCCTGACAGGACCTTGTCCACCTCGCTGGGGGAGACAGTGGGTTTAGATGGCACAGAGTGTGGCACTGCCACCTTCAGCATATAGGAACAGGGTACAGTGGAGGAAGTCAGGACACAGCTTACTGTTCAAGGTCTGATATCTGAATGTGGCCCATGGGCTCAACCATCAGTACCTGTGTAGCCTTCGGCATGAGGTGACAAGGGTTCGTGTGAGATGGGGCAAGTTACTGGCTCCGCCTCGTACAGCCTCCAGGTCCAGCCCGTAGCTGCCCTTCAGATACTCATGTGACACAGTGCTGAGTCCATTAGGAGTGCTTCCAGGAGAGATGAAGAATCAGGGGGAGGCCCTGCTGATTGTCAAAGCACCCTACTCTATCCAGTACATCAAGTATTGGAGGCCAGTAGAGTAGACTACGCCAGAGTATCTCTCCCTGGGGCTGATTCGGGTTGGGGTCCCTAGGAGGGGGGCTTAGATGATCAGTTATATGGGAAGCAGTTCTCAGAAGGAACTTCCTGCTCAGCAGAGGAGGCTGGGAGGGTCTCACCTCTCAGCTGCTGGAGTTGTGGATGTCTCGGGAGTTGGCAGGGGGCTGCTGGGCCCCACAGGGGCAGTAATGCTGGTAGAACCGGAGCGCGGGGGGAGTGGAGGCTTCTCATCCTCCACATCTGTGGATAGGGAACAGTGGAACAGCAGTTTGAACTGGGTTATGTGACAGGGACATGCCATGGCCATCAGAGACTTCCCAGCAAAGAGGGTATAGAGTGGGGCATCATGGTTAGAAGAAAATAGAACTTCAGGGCAGGTAGGCCTGGCAAGAGGGGAAGGAATCAAGGGATTAGAAAGGAAGGGATTTTCTTTTCCTCTTTGCATATATATATATTATGTATGCGTGTGTGTGTGTGTGTGTGTGTGTGTGTGTGTGTGTGTGTCTAGGCTCGAGACTGATAACTCCACCATACTTCTCCTGATTTATATATTGAGGGATTCCCTACTCAAGGCCACCCACCACACCTATCCAGCTTTTAGGTGGGTTCTGAGGATCTGACTTCCACTCTGGTGCTGGCACTCAATACAAGTAGGTGCTCTACCCACTGAGCCATCTTCCCAGCCCAAGGAAGGGATTTTTTTCATGCTGTAAGATGAGCAATACCTGAGGCATCTCGGTCATCTGGTGGGTCTGGCTCTCTCTCCCCCTCAACAGGCAGCAGCAGAGCACAAACAAGACCCTGATTGGGCTGGGCATACAGGCCTATAAGCTCACCCAGGGTCTGGAAGCGGCGCACAGGAACGCCCTGTGAGGTCTGAACCAACAAGAATGGGAGAGTCAGTCAGCAGGTCACCAAGCCTGAGGCTAAACCAAAATTAGAAGTCACAGGTCTGAGCTCTTACCTGCACAGCCAGGAAATCCTCTCCATCTGGCAGAATGCGGTATGTGTGCACATGCTTTTGATACCTAGTGGCAAAGAAGGGACCAGAACCTGTCACCCCTAGGCTGGAGTCTGAATGCCAACACTTTCTTCTTCCTACTTATTCCTGCTACCAGGCTCGACCACAGGCCCCTCATCTTGAATTCTCTAAAACCACTTGTCTAGGCTGCACAGGGTTAATGATGGGGCCAGTCAACTTCAACCCTCTTAGTATTGCCAACAAGAACAGAAATAACCAGCCCCTTCTCCCCAGTCCCAGACCTACATAGACTCAACACCCACCTACTACAAGGCCTTGGAAGCAACAGGCAGCTCTTTTGTGGCCTCTACAGCTGTCTAAACAGCCCCTCTGGGCTGTGGTACCAGTCTGGGCCCCCCGCCAGAGTAAAAGTCCTCAGAAGCCTGGTTAGCTCCAATTTGCATGCATGGGCAATGTGCTAACACATGCCTGAGACTCTGTCTGTGTTTATGTTGGTGTCTCACTCCACTGGAGTTGGGTGTGTCGGGGGCATTTTTATAGGGGATTGTTGGGGGTGGGGGACCTTTGCTTTCTCTCCTCAAGCATCAGGAAACTAGAATGACCCAAAGGGGATCCCTATGGGAGACTCAGTCTCTAGGAACCCCAAGCCAAAAGGGGTGCTGACAGATGGCAGCAGCAGCTGAGCAGGTGACAGCTGAGCCAGAGGCATACGAAGTGGGGGATGGAAGGCTCCCCTGGCCTCCACACCTCAAATAGGCACTGTGGTCTCTGGCTATGCTGGGCAGAAGTGGGTGTGGGCTCCAGAGAGGACCAAACACCACAAGGTCATTTTCTCCCTAAAGCTAACCCTACCTTCCTCAGGGTCCATCACTTTGTGGTATCTGAATCTGTATTTATGACAAGAACATCCCAGGAACCAAACCCTGACTGTGTTATGCAATCCACATAGCTCTTTTCATATTCACACTATACAGCAGATACATTAATATTTCCATTCTCCAGATGAGAAAACGGGCTCAGAAAGGAAAAAAAAGATTTATTTGCCCAAAGTCACAGAACAAATAAAAGGTAGGGCTGGCTAGTATCTAATACCAGAAGAGAAGCCAATTTGTCTGTCAGGGCAGGGGTGTGTCTTGAATGTTCTTTGTGTACATGTGATGTGTATATAGGTAAGCATGTGTTTGGGAAACCTAAGAAACCACCCACTTCTGGTCCCTTCTACCAGGCTCCTGAGAGCTGAAATCTGCCTTCCTATAAACAGACACACACACAGACACACACACACACAAACAAGACACACACACACACATGATCCTCATGCTCCTGACAATGGAACCAGGATCTCTCTTCACTGGGACAATAGTTCCTTACCCAGAGAAGGCCTCAGCTGTCCCCCTCCCACTCAGACAGCTGATCCAGCACCTGCCGCTGTCCCCTCCCTAATTAAGGGATCTGTTTAGAGGTAGCTAGGAGGCAGGAGTCTTGGGATTTTCATGGACATAAGATGTCTGGCTTTAGTCTCTCCACACTAGATGGACTTCAGACTTGTTGCAGAAGCTGAGGTTCACAAGACCCTTCACTCAGCAGGTCAACTGTCTAGGCCCGAGTTCTCAGTGTCTACACTATCAGCCTTTGGAACCCCCAAATCCTTTGTCGTCTTAGGTGCCGTCAAATATGTAGCAATATTTTTGGCTTCTATCCACCAAATGCCCACAGCCCCATCCCAAGAGTGACAATCAAAATTGCTCCCTGTAGGCTGGGTCAGTGCATTCCCAAAATTGTGTGTGTAGGGGGGGAGGGATGGAAGAGAGGAAATGGGCCGTTTTCACTAAATCTAAACACGAGACCCTGATGCTTCCCACAGGGGCCCACTCAGTGTTGAACTGTTGGGCAGTGTTGAACTAGAGATCAGAAAGAACACTACAAAACAGAAAGTACCCTACTACCACACACAGCTGCCAGGGACAGCCACAGGACCAGGCCCACTCACAAGACTGCTAAGTCCAGCTTTAGGCTCAACACCCATCCATACAGAGCTCAATCCAGAGCCAAGAGACAGACTCACTCACTGATTCATGAAATGAAGGTTCTGTCCCACACAGCTTCACCCTGTTGCCTCCCCCAAGTCTTCCTCTCAACACACACTATTCCACCCCACCCTACAATCATATATAGCCGCAGAATTGCCCGGGCATCCAAATACTGGCCTCTCTGCCCCCTACTGCCTACCACTCAGTGCTTTAAAAGGAACTGCACTCATGTGCATGCATCCTTTCCCCCTGTGTATCTGGGACACTGGGGGAGTCTAAGCTGTCTGCCACTGTCTGCCATCGTTTCTTCCCATCATACCCACCCTGGGCTTCAGAACTCTGGCCTCAGGCCTCAGAAAGTGCTCCAGACACAGCAGGAAGTGCTCCCCTGTATCTTTCTTCCACCCAGCGATAAAGTCCAAGGTCTCCACTCCGGGTGGAGAAAGGGCTGCAGCCCCACAGCTACAGTCACCCCACTACCACGACTGCCACCACAACCAAGAAACACTCGGCGTGTGCCGGTTCTACTCACAGGACGCAGAGTGCGAAGGCCCCCGCCACGCTCTCGCTGTCTCGCACCAGGAAGCTGCCATCTCGGCCCGCCCGAGCCAGCAGCTCCTCCGCAGCAGCGCGGCTCAGGTCACGGTGATACCAGGCAGGGGCCGGGCTGCCTAGCGCGCCCCCGGGACTCGGTGCCCCACACACTGAGGCCATGGCCCGCGCAGGGCTCAGCGCCGCCGATGCCTGCCGCTCCGCGCCATCCGCCCGGGGAAGCTTGGAGTCAAGGCTGGGCCCGGGCCCGAGCCCGAGCCCGGATTCCGGGCCTGAGGATCCACCAGCCCGAGAGAGCCCAGTAATTGGGCTCCACGCTTGGCCGTGCCGGCCGCCTCGATCTCCGCGCAGCCGCCGCCGGCCGCAGCGCCGGCCTCAACTTGAAGAGAAAGAAAAGTTTGTTCGGAGGCGGCGGGGGAGGGGCGGGAACGGAGCTAGGAGCTGGCCGGCCCCCTCCCCCTCCACTCGGCCCAGAGCCCGGGCCGCCCCTGCCCCCAGCCTCTAGGCAAGGACGATGCTCCGACAGTCCTCCAGGACCCGCACCTCCCAAGCCCCACAATTATCTTGTCCCCCACCTCAAGAAGACCCAGTTCCCCGGGTACCCGCTCCCGGACAACTTGTGAGTCCGAGTTCTTGCTGTTGAATTCAACCCTTCCGAAGATTCGCAATGAGATGACCCCTAATCCCTATTCAAATCTGATTCTACTACACAATTCTTCTACTCGGCACCCCCACAGCCTTGTGAGAGCGAGGTTCGCAAAGGAAGGTTCCAGGATAGACACCCACAACTACTACCCCCATCATCCAAAAGAACAAGTTCTCCCAACTCCTGTAAGATCAGAGCACCTTCAGACCTGAACCCCCAAAACCGATCCCTGTCACATCCCACAGAATCCCTTCCAAAGAGATCCGATACCCTACCCCACACATACGCGCGCGCACGAGGTCCAGTATCTTCAACTCTTTCACGCACCGGTCCTCGCAGGCCCTCCAGCCTGGTAAAACCCTTCCCCCAACTCCACCAAGTTGCCTGGCACCACGCCCCACACCCGCAGGCCCAGGTTTTGTAGTCACCGACCAGGAGGACCCCCTAGACTACCTAGGGAAAAAGTTCCCTCAAGTCCCAGCGCCTCCGCTGCCGAGCGCAGGCCCCACCTCTGGGGCAACTCGGGTGACTCCTAGCCCGGGGAAGCCTCCCTGGACTCCCCGCGGCCACTTAAGATGGCCATCCGCCGCCACCGCGCACCCCGCGCCTTCCGCCCCGCCTGCGCCCCGCCCCCCGGAGCCGCGGCTGCCCCGCGCCCCGCCTCGTCCGCCCGCGTCCGGGTCTCCGCCGCACGCCCGCAGAGTGACCTCGGGCCAGTCTTGGCTCTTCAGCGCGCCTGAGCTTCTCGCTTTCGATAACTGGGGTAACGTTACGAGGGCGGGCTCATTTGGGGCTCTGCCTGTAAAGCTCAGGGCCTGGCATGCAGCGTGCGCTCCGGGACGGCGGCTATTTTTATTATTAATTAAGGAGTAACGAAGGTGACAGCTGTGTAAACTGTAAAGCGCGACTGGGGACTGAACGGGTATTATTAGCACCGCCCCCGCTCCGGCTACTCCCTCCAAATCAACAAACTTGCGCTTCGGTGGACCAGGTGCGAGCAGGGAGCTCCCAAGACCTAGGCTGCTAAGACCTCCCATCCACCTACCCCTGAGACGGAAAAAGGGACCCGGCGGGAGAAGATGGGCGGAACCCAAACAGGGCTTTGGCCCGCCCCATTTCCCCCCTAAAAAAAGACCTGGATGGTGGTGGCGTCTCCAAGGATTTCTCTTCCTGCCCCGCCCCTCTGCCCCCTGGCTCCTTAAAGGCGCAGGCCTCTAGACGCTTGCCTACAACCACCAACTCCTAGAGTCTGTCAGGAGCATCCCTTTAACCTGGGAGAGAACTTTCGTTTTGGTAAATTGAACCTGTTGACCGAGCCTAGGGTCAGCTCTGAGGAGTAGTCCTCTGTTTAGAGGATTGACTTAACCAACTAGAACAAAAGCCTGAGACGAGATGAGTCCGTAGGGACCTTCCAGACCATATAAATACAAAAACAGGGATCCTTCACCCACCTACTCATTTCTCCTGGTCCTGCCAGGGCTTAAATAAAATAACACCCTCCAATCTGTACTCAGCAACTCCCGCCGGGAATGGAGACCATAGGAGACTCAGAAATCACTGCAGATCCCGGGGGTGTGCAATGGGGTCTTACTTGCCATGCCTGTATTCCCGACCCTCAGGAGGCAGAAGCAAGTGGAACTCTACCTAGTTGTAAGCCAGCTTTCTTGGTCTAGAGTTTCATACCGGTCCAAGGCTGTATAAGAGATCTGGCCTCAAACAAAGAAAGGAGAACAAGGAGGAGAAAATCTGTCACAACCCTCCAAAATCAATATATTTACAGTTTCCTGAGAGGACAGAGATGTTAAAGAATGTGTCATTGGGGCAAGATGGCTTAACAAGTAAAGTTGCTTTTGCCAAGTCTAAGACTTTGAGTTGAACCCCAGTGGAAGGAGACAGCTCTTGCAATGCTGTCCTCTGACTTCCACACCTGCGCCAAGTCATCCATGCAGCCCACACACATCCATGTACACACTCAGAATAAACACAAATACAGTTTAGCCAAAGGACAGAGGATGCTTCTGCCTCTGGGAAGCCTCTAATGGTTTCTAACCTTCGGCCTCATCAGCAGGATACAGCACTGAGCGAAATGTAAGCTTTTGTTTCTTTTGTATCCTCCGGATTGTCTTCCTAATGGACTATCTTCTTTATCCAAGGGACCATAAGCCCAGTCTATCTATACCATGGTAGGCAGTGTGAATTTTTACCCCTTTCTCCAGAACCTTTGCTGGACTTCCATTTTCAGCTTTCCCTTTGTAAGCTGAGGACAGAGCTAAGCAGACACATGATGGGAACAGGAGATGTGTGGGTTTTTTTTAAATTTATTAATTAATTAATTAATTTTATATATATGAGTACACTATAGCTGTCTTCAGACACATTAGATCCCATCACAGATGGTTGTGAGCAACCATATGGTTGCTGAGAATTGAATTCAGAACCTCTGGAAGAGTAGTCAGTGCTTTTGACCGCTGAGCCATCCCTCCAACCCCCAGAGATGTGTTTTTTATTTTCATTGGAGACAGTGTCTCTTATATCCCTTCTTGGACTCAAACTCTCCATGTAACCAAGGATGACACTGAATTCTTCTCCTCCTGCCTCCTCCTCCCAAGTGCTGGGATTATAGGCCTGTGCCACCACCTAGGGATTCTTGAATGCTAGACAAGCACTCTTCCAACTGAGTTACATTCTCAGCCCATGATGGGATGTTTAAGAATGATATAAATAAGAAATCCTGGATCTTCCTGGTTTTTTGAAACCCCAGAAGCAACTGGATTCCTACAGACTACTGAAGTATAGACACTCTGTCCATCCACTTTCTAGGAGGAGGGAACTTATGATGAACATTTATTTATATATGTGAGGATTCAAACACACTATTTGCTCTGACCAGAAAGGATCTGTCCCCACCCACTCACAAACTCACAGTGATGATAATTCATTAGACCCAGATTTGTCATAGATTTATTGAAAACGACTATTGTAGAAACCCCAAGCCCCAACATGGATCAGGATCTGTATAGCAGAGGAGAGGGGTAGAAGCAGGCTCAAACTTCCTTATTCTTTGAAAAGTTGAACCAAAGACCAAGGACAGATAGAGGAGAAGTCTAGAGAGAAGACTGGCCTCAGCCAGGGAGCCATAATGACAACACTGGAGCCAGGCTGGGCACGAGAAGTACTACTGCATGGGACACAGTCCCAGATGTCATAAAGGAAGCATAGAACTTCACCACTTCCTCATTGGGATTGCCCTGGGTTGAGTCAAACCACATCTGAATGCTTCAGCCTCTGCTGTAGTTGCTAACCTTACAGGAGTGACTCCAGAGACCCTCACAAAGGCTGGCTGGTGTTGGGAAGTAGTACTGAAATGTGCAGCACGGTGCTGTGTTTGGGCACTTGTTAATGCCTGCAGGCAGAACCATAATGGGCACAGACATTTAGGCCTAAGGTCAAAACTCACCTCTGCTCACCCCAGAAATTTTAATCTCCCCTTTTCCAAACCTACCTCCATCTCGATACTCCAAGGAGGTCCTTACCTGAGATCCAGTCCCAGCCTTTACGCCAGTCTCTCTTGCAGGTAAAGGAGGTGCGACAGGTCCTTACCTGAGATCCAGTCCCAGCCTTTACGCCAGTCTCTCTTGCAGGTAA
>NW_021604877.1:690039-726231 GCF_004785775.1 Grammomys surdaster | reverse complement strand
ACCTGAGATCCAGTCCCAGCCTTTACGCCAGTCTCTCTTGCAGGTAAGGGAGGTGCGACAGGCTTCCCACCACTCCTGACAGCTCTCTTTGCATAAGAACACATCCAGGAAACGGTCTTTACCCCAGCTCCGATCCACCTAAGTAAAGGGAATATTGGCAGCTATAGCTATAAAGAGACTGAGCCCAAGGGTAGCCCTTCTGAAGTGTGTAAGGGAAGCAGCCATACCTGCTGGATCCAAGGCCCAAGCTTGGGGGAACACTCATACAAGTAAGTGTCTTCGATGAAGTGACACTTGCAGGCAGGCGTCATCTTGCCACAGTGATCCCAACTGAAACTGTACAGACTGGAGTTGTTCTTGTGTAGCTCCGGCCTGGTATTGACTGAGCAGCAGGCATTTCTCTTCCATGGACTACACTAGTTGGAAAAGGCACAGGCCCTCTCTCCTACTCTGTCCCTTCCGTCTCCTTCCAGCCTTGCTTCACCTGGTCCTCCTTGCTTCAGACAGGCTGTTCTGTGAACACTTACCACAAAGGCCCCTCTATCCTAGACCCCACCCCCCAGGAGTCCCATCTCTAGAGAGATAGAATTACCACAGTATAAGAAAGAAGCTAGAAGAGCCTTCTCTTTGGGAAAATAGCTCATTTATGAAGCATCTCACACTTTATAAAAACTCTTTTCAGCTGGGCATGTTGGCAAAATGCCTTGCAATCCCAGAATTCAGGAGGGTGAGGATGGAGGAAGATCATGAATCCAAGACCTGCCTAGACAATTCAAATAAGACATCTCAAAAACAAATTAAACATACTCCATCATGGTGGCACGTGCTTACAAAACCAGCACTGGGGAAAAAGCAGAGGCTAGAGAATCAGGAGTTCAAGGTCACCCTCAGTCACATCCTGAGTTCAAAGCCAGCTTGGGCTATGTAAGACCCTATTTCAAAAAAACAAAGAAACAAAGAAATAAACTTTTAAAACTCCAAAACAGGGCTGGAGAGATGGCTCAGTGGTTAAGAGAACTGATTGTTCTTCTAGAGGTCTCGAGTTCAATTCCCAGCAACCACATGGTGGCTCACAACTATCTGTAGTAGGATCTTAGTGGGATCTAATGCTCTCTTCTGGTGTGTCTGAAGACAGCTACAGTGTACTCATATATATAAATTGAATAAAAAATCTTTTAAAAAAACAAAAACAAAAAAACAAGCTCCAAAAGAAGCCAAGCATGACTTGGAGCACACCTTTAATCCCAGCAGTTGAGAGACAGAAGCAGCTGGCTCTCTGTGAGTTCAGTGCCAGCCAGATAGCCTAGTCTCCCAGGGGTTTCAGTCTTTTCATTTGTTTAGTTACTATTTTATTATTTTATTTTATTATTTCATTTCATTTCATAGACAGAGTTTCTCTGTGTAGCCCTGGCTTTCTGTCCTGGAACTCTCTGAAGACCAGGCTGGCCTCAAGCTCAGAGACGCACCTGCCTCTGCCTCCTGAGTGCTGGGATTCAAAGTGTACGCCATCCCTGGCTTCATTGTTTACAAACAAAACAACAACAAAACAAACAAACAAAAACCAACCAGGCCAAGAAGATGGCTCAGTGAGTGAAGAATGGCACTGGCCACCAAGCCTGGTGATTAGAGTTCAATCCCCAGGACCCACGTGGTAGAAAGAACTGACTCCTGAAAGTTTTCCTCTGACCTCCACACATTTGCTATGTGGCACATGTGTGTGCTCATATGATTAAGCACGTGTGTGTGTCACACATATACAGATAGATAAATACATGTAATAAAGATCAAATGTCATATTCTGTGTGTTTTTTTTGTTCTGTTTTTTTTTTTTTTAGATTTTTCGAGACAGGGTTTCCCTGTGTAGCCCTGGCTGTCATATTCTGTGTTCTTATTTTTATTTTTTTACTATTTTAAAAATGTATAGCCGGGCAGTGGTGGCTCACGCCTTTAATCCCAGCACTTGGGAGGCAGAAGCAGGAGGATTTCTGAGTTCGAGGCCAGCCTGGTCTACAGAGTGAGTTCCAGGACAGCCAGGGCTACACAGAGAAACCCTGTCTCGAAAAAAAAAATGTATGTGTGTCTGCCTACATGTATGTACATACAAATCAGAAGAGGGCATCAACTCTTCTGAATTACCTGGAATTACAGGTAATTATGAGCTGCAGTGTGCACACTGGGAACTGAACTCAGGTCTTCTGCAACAACAGTAAGTGCTCATAACTGCTAAGCCATCTCTCCAGCCCTGTGTTCAATACTATATCTATCAATATATAAACACAGACACGCCGGGCAGTGGCAACTCACGCCTTTAATCCCAGCACTTGGGAGGCAGAGGCAGGAGGATTTCTGAGTTCAAGGCCAGCCTGGTCTACAGAGTGAGTTCCAGGATAGCCAGGGCTACACAGAGAAACCCTGTCTCAAAAAGATGAATAAATAAATAAATAAACACAGACACACACACACAGACACACACACAGAGACACACACACATGATGTATGTATATATCAATCCTTCTGGGATAGATATAGCAATCAGTAATAGAATGAACTGTTATTCAATGAAATAATTACAAATAGGGTGGTTTTTTTGTTTTTGCTTGCTTGTTTTTGAGGCAGAGTCTCATGCTGTACCCCAAGCTGGCCTGGAACTCAATGTGTACACTGGGCTGCCTTTGAACACAGAGATCTTGCCTCTGCCTCCTGAGTGTTGAGTTTAAAGGTATGAGCCACCTCACCTGGCCAGGTTTTTGTTTTTGATTTTAACCTTTGATGTTTTTTTTTTCCAGAACATAAAAGGGAATCTAAACATATTTGTCACAAAAAGGCTACATTGAGCTTCTGTCTGTTAGGGTAAATGCTTATAGACCATGCGAACTGCAGTCCTCACTCGGGTTATCCTCATAGAGGGCCTTCCCACTTCTGCACTTGGCACCCTGAGGAATTGAGGGTAGAAACCACCTCTTCAGTGATCTTTAACCCTCCAGTTTCTAGAGAAGTTATCCGTAATCCTACCTGAACCCTACTATACAAGCAAGTCGTGTTGGAGGCTGGAGAGATAGCTAAGTGGTTGAGAGCACTGGCTGCTTCTGGGTTCAATTCCCAGCACCTGTATGGCAGATCACAACTGTCTGTAACTCCAGTTCTAGGGAATCCAACACATACGCAGGCAAAACACCAATGCTTGCTTTAAAAAAAAAAAAATCTGTCTAACCTCTGAAAGTGTGAGGAGCCCCTGTGCTTCCACAGGCCCTTATCTGAGTGATCTAGAAATTATCGTCACATGGCCTCACGTGGCCTCTAATTAGAGGTCTCTAATGATTGACTGCTTCATTGCCACCACTGGGTCCTCTTCTGGGAAAAGCCCTCAGAAAATCACCTCACTACTTTCCACCGAGTCATCTCTGGATGTGGGGGTGTCTGGCTGCTCACCACACCCACCCTGCCTTCTATCACCCTCCCAGCAAAAACACACTCCAGCAGAACCTGGTCATGCAGCTTGTCCTCCAGGCCTGGCTTTGTCTTATGGTGCTTGGCATCCATGCAAACGCTGAGCAGGTCTGTCCCGGGCACTGCATGTTGTGACCATGTAGACCAAAAGCAGGAGTGGTGTCTGTTTCCAGCCCATGTCTTTCTGTCTGTGCATAGGGAGCTACAGTTAGGGAGACCTAGACCAGAGCCGGTGCTTCATTTATGCCCCAACTTGGACTCTCTGTCCCTATAGTGAAAGATAAGATCGGTTCCTGCTCCTTCAGGATTCAGGTCCTGAAGCATCCTGAAGCTGGAATAGAGGCCAGCAAGAAGGTTCTCTTACCCCATGGCCCCGTGGCATGGGAGGTTTATAGAAGGAGCAGAGCTTCCCAAGCTAGAGGAGATGGGATGCCCCATGCTCTCATCTTCTTTCCAGACCTTACAACATATAGTTAAATACTTCAGGTCCCTGCTGCTTGCTACCTTGAAAAGGGCCAGGGACACACAGATCCTTCATCCTGTCACTGGAGGTTCTCTGCACTCCACTCTGTATCAGCTGGGTCATCATGTCAGCCAAGAAATCCTGTTAGCCCTGAGGGAGGTGGTGACCCAGCCCTGCGGAGTTCTCCAGATTGGCAGGAGGATCAAGTGACATAGGCCGCAGGATGGTGTGATTAGAGGGTACACAAGAAAGAGTGCTGCTTTGTAAAGTTCTGCTTCCTCAGTCTTTTTCTTTCTGTTCTCCAAAAGCCCTTCTGCCCTGCACTGCATTCTGACACTGGCATCTGCAGCAAAAGCATCAGACACAACCTAAACCTCTCAAAAGGAAACACATACAAAACAAATTCAGGGGCAATTGGTGATACATGCCTACAATCCCAGTACATGGAGGACCAGGGAGGGGGAAGGGTTGTGGGTTTTAGGCCAATCTGTGATACATAGTGAAAATTTGTCGTCCCCTACCCCAAAAAAGTAATGACCTAAAAACTGAAGGACAGTATAAAAATCTGTCTTGGAACTGGCAAGACAGATTAGCATGTAAAGACACTTGCTACCAAATCTAATGACCTGAGTTCAACCCCTGGAACCAAAGAGCTGAATCCCTACATACACTCATACATACATACATACATACATACATACATACATACATACATACACAAATACAGCCAATCAATTATTCATTCAATAATGTAATGTGGGAAGATTTATTTATTTATTTATTTATTTATTTATTTATTTATTTATTTGGTTTTTCGAGACAGGGTTTCTCTGTGTAGCCCTCTCTGTCCTGGAACTCACTCTGTAGACCAGGCTGGCCTTGAACTCAGAAATCCGCCTGCCTATAGGAAGTTTTTAAAGGTTTGGATTTTGACTGAGAGATATGTTCCTTGTTAGCACAACCCTGCCAAGTCCCCTAAATGTCCTTGTCATCCTCATCCACTTGGAAGATCTTACCTGAATGTCCTTGGCTTCTAGGAGTACACATAGGGGTATCCGAGTTGGCTTCTCTCTAGATCAGACCCTGAGCAGTCCCCATAGCCTTTGTCCACAGTCCAGCATAGAAACTTTGGTGAGCACAGAATAAAATATACCCATTCAACACTTGTGTTCTTCCTTTTCTGGTTGACCCCACCTTGTTCCGGACTCCCATGAGTCATTCAGTCTAGTCTTTGCTGTTTCCATTCATCTCTTCACTTAAAAAATTATTTTTACTTACATGCATGTGCCATGTGTATATAGGTGTCCACGAAGTCAGAAGAGGGCATGGGATCCACTGGAACTGGAGTCACAGGCGGTTGTGAGCCACACTAATGGAGCACTAGAGACCAAACTCTAGCCCCGTGGAAAAGTATGAAGTGTTCATAACTGCTGAAGCACCATCCTTCCACCCCTTCCCTCTTGTTGAGTTGCTCACTCCAGGATTCACACACTCCACAACCACTAGCATCTGGACGACTGCCCATCCCAAGAGAATCTGAAGTGTACTCAGGGTGGTTTCTGGAACAAGGCTATCTTGACAGAGGCATACCCTGGCTGAGAAGATGCTAGGCTGTAAGGTCATGCCAACAGGGCCCTGTGAGAGATCCACCCCTTTAAAAGCTCCCAGGAGTCACTAGACCTTACCAAATTGAAATTGGCTCCCCAGAACATTTTTGAGAAATATACATGTAAAAGCCTGGTGCATCCTGCATATGCTTAAACATACTTCTGTCAATATATGTTGAGAGTGAACATGGATAGAAGTTGACAGATTTTCTCTAGGATACAGAAAAACTTAAATTATCTTTAGTGTGATAATAATCTTAATCATTTAAATGTATTATTATTATTATTATTTTGGGGTTTTCAAGACATGGTTTCTCTATGTAACTCTGGCTATCCTGAAACTCACTCTGTAGACCAGGCTGGCCTTGAACTCAGATATCCACCTGCCTCTGCTTCCTCAGTGCTGGGACTTAAGGTGTGTGCCACCACTACTTACTATTTATCTTTATTTTACATGTATGAGTATTTTTCCTAAATGTACGTATCTTTGTTAGGGTTTCTATTGCTGTGAAGAGACACCATGACAATGGCAACTCTTATAAGGAAAACACTGGGGCTGGCTTATAGTTTCAAAGGTTCAGTCCATTATCATGTTGGGAAACATGGCAGTGTGTAGGCAGACATGGTGCTGGGAAAGGAGCTTTTAAAAAAGATTTATTTAGCCAGAGCTTCATAGAGAAACCTTGTCTCGAAAAATAAAATATTCAGCACATATTATGTGCGTGTATGTATGATCTATCTGCATGCACACCTGCATGCCAGAAGAGGGCACTAATCACATTATCGATGGTTGTGGTTACTGAGAATTGAACTCAGCACTTCTAAAAGACCAGTCAGTCAGGTAAACAATGAGGCATCTCTCCTACCCTGTGTTCTATATCTTGGTCCACAGATAGCAAGGGAAAAAAAAAAGTGGCTTGGTTTTTTTTTCTTTTTTTTCTTTTTTTTTTTTTTTTGTTTTTTGTTTTTCGAGACAGGGTTTCTCTGTGTAGCCCTGGCTGTCCTGGAACTCACTCTGTAGACCAGGCTAGCCTCGAACTCTCGAACTCAGAAATCCGCCTGCCTCTGCCTCCCAAGTGCTGGGATTAAAGGCATGCGCCACCCCCACCCCACTGATCTTTTTGTTTGTTTGTTTTTTTAAGAATTATTTATTTTATGTATATGAGTATACTATAGCTGTCTTCAAACACACAAGAAGAGGACATCAGATCCCATTATGGATGGTTGCTGGGAATTGAACTCAGGAAGAATGGTTAGTGCTCTTAACCATTAAGCTATCTCCTTCTTGACCTGAGACCTCAGAGCCCACCCCCATTGGAGCACACTTCCTCTAACAAGGCTACACCCACTCCAACAAGGCCACACCTCCAGTGGTGCCACTCCTTATGGGCCAAGTGTTAAAACACATGGGGACTATTCCTATTCAAAACACTACAACATGTATGTGTACCACAGGCCTGCAGTACCCTCAGACACCAGAAGAGGGTATAGGATACCCTGTAACCAGAGTAAAAGATGGTTGCGAATTGACAAGCAGTTTCTAGGAGCCCTCTGCAAGAGCAGCAGTCTCCTAAGCCAGCCTTCTAGCCCCATCTTAACTCTTCACAACTATATTCATCCTGAGTAGTCATTCAAGTCACTTTGGAGCCCAATCACCCTAACTTTTTCATCCCACAGAACTGAGACTCTAGAGTTAGACCTCGTGGTGCACACCTATATTCACAACTCCTCAAGAGGCTGAAGCAGGGGAGCACAAGTCCAAGACAGAGAGAGTTCAAGGCCAACATGGGAAACAGTGAAACTCTTGTCTCAAAATGAACACTAAAAAGAAGGCTATGGATATAGTTCAGGAGTAAAGCTACAGATTCAATCCTCCGTTGTGTGTGTGTGTGTGTGTGTGTGTGTGGTGTCTGGATGCATATGTATATGTGTAGATGGTGAAAGTACACGTGTGTATGGAGGCCAGAAGACAACCCTAAGTGCTGTTCCTCACGTGCTGTCAATGTCTTTGTTTTAAGACAGAGCTTCTCCTGAAGCTCACCTAGTGTGCTATGCTGTCTCTACCTCCCCAATACTGGAATCATAAGCATGCTCTGTGATACCCAATTTTCTCCCGCATATCTGAGATGGAATTGGAATTCAGGTCTTCATATTTTTTTACAAAAATGTCACCTACTGAGCTCCCTTGGTCACAATCCCCAGTACTGAAGCAAACAAGCAAACAGTGGTTCCAAATCCAGAAGATGTTCTGGCTGCTTCTCCTTCCCTCCACCCACTGTCAGTCATGTTCTGGTTTTTGTTTTCTACTAAAGTTCACTACTTAAGGCACTTTGTGCAGCATCTTTGTATGTTACCAGCTTGTTTCACATAGGAAAAAACAGAAGAAGAAGGAGGAGGAAGAGGAGGAGGTGGAGGAGGAGGAGGATTCTCTGTACCTCTGGGGGATATAGCTTAGTGGTAGAGTGCATGACAGCATGCATGAGGTCCTAGGTTCAATACTCAACAGCAGAAAAATAAATACAGTAATCCAGTAAGGGCTAGCAAGATTCAGTAGGCTCATAATCATCTGTAACTCCAGGGGATCCAACACCTTCTTTTTTTGGGGGGGGAGGGGTTGAGACAGGGTTTCTCTGTGTAGCCCTGGCTGTCCTGGAACTCACTCTGTAGACCAGGCTGGCCTTGAACTCAGAAATCTGCCTGCCTCAGCCTCCCAAGTGCTGGGATTAAAGGTGTGTACCACCACTGCCCGGCTCAATCCAACACCTTCTTCTGTCCTTCTCAGGCACCAGGTATTCACATGGTACACAAACACACATGCTGGCAAAATAAAATAAGAATATATAAAACTTTAAGAGAGAAACAAATAGTGAGAAAGGTTTTATGTGAGTACAACACCTGGGCTTTTGCAGAGATAATTTCTACTGACTACCTTTTCCTCGTATTTCTTTGTATACCCACCTCCCTTTTTTGTCTGTTGAAAACTGGCTTTTAAGATAATTAATTGGGCAAAAGCAGTTTGCACTGCCTTTGTAGTTCTTCCCAACAGTGCTGGCTGGCCTGAGCATCCCTGAGGTCCAGAATCTTCGTGAGGCTTCCTTAGACATGTGGGTTACCGAATGTCTGTGGACTTCTAGATCCTCAGGGTTGCACCAAATGTTTCTTTAGCCAGCTGTCTCACTTCCCTTAAGTCTTTTGTTTGGTCTCATGTTTACCTTACCTTTATTCATGCCTTTGACAGCTGGAAGGTCAACATATGGTTGTACAAACACTATAGAATAGTTCACCATGTGAGCCACAAATCAGATAAAATAAAGATTAATAAATAAAGATTTAGCCTTGTGAATGAATGGTAGTTAATTTTATTTTTTTTTTCTTTTCTTTATTTATTTTGAGACAGGATCTGACTATATTGCCCAAACTGGTATCTAATTCCCAAGTCCAACAAAAAAGTAGCTAGGACTTCATGCACAGGCCATGGCACCCAGAATGAATAGGACTTTTCTTAAGGGGGACAGCAGGGGGGTTGAGGAGTATGAACTGTCCATAGACAAACCCATTCTGCCCCCTCTAGTGGCTGCCAGGATGTTATCACAGCAATGGTACTAAGACTTGATTTTTGAAAGTGTCTACTGTGGAATTGAGTTTCTGAAATACAAACAAACAAGAAACAAGTAAAACTGCTACATAGCTCACTGTTCCTACTGAGATTTGGTCAGGTTTTTTTTGTTTTGTTTTGTTTTTTTGTTTTTTTTCGAGATAGGGTCTCTCTGTGTAGCCCTGGCTGTCCTGGAACTCACTCTGTAGACAGGCTAGCCTCGAACTCTCGAACTCAGAAATCCGCCTGCCTCTGCCTCCCAAGTGCTGGGATTAAAGGCATGCGCCACCACCGCCTGACTTTTTTTTTTCTTTCTTTTTTATTTAAGATTTGAAATTTTCTGTGTAGCTGTGTGTGTGCCTCTGTGTGTGTGTGTGTGTGTGTGTGTGTGTGTGTGTGTGTAGCACAAAAATTCCTGGTACCAATTTCTGGCTCAGTTGCTTTCTGTAGTCATGATAAGGACAATAAAGTGAAGTCAGGGCAGGAACTAAAGTCAAGAATTCTATCTGGAGCCGGGTGTTGGTGGCGCATGCCTTTAATCCCAGCACTTGGGAGGCAGAGGCAGGCTGATTTCTGAGTTTGAGAGTTCGAGGCTAGCCTGGTCTACAGAGTGAGTTCCAGGACAGCCAGGACTACACAGAGAAACCCTGTCTCGAAAAACCAAAAAAAAAAAAAAAAAAGAAAGAAAGAAAGAAAGAATTCTATCTGGGATGATGGAGCAGTGCTGCTTGCTGGCTTGCCCTCCAAGGCTTGCTCAGTCTGCTTTCTTATACAGCCCAGGACCACCAACCCAGGGACACAGATGTGTGTGTACCACATGCATACCTCATGCCCTCAGAGGCAAGAAAATGGCATTAGATCTCCTGTAACTGGAATTAGAGATGTTTATGAGCCACATGTGAGTGATGGGAAGCAAAAGATGTCCTCGGCAAGAGCAGCCAGTGTTCTTAACCACAGTTGTAGATGAGCCAGAGGTAAGCCATCTGTTGTCTAGCCCCTAATAATTTCTTGAGACAGAATCTCCCTGTGTATTCCCAGTTGACCCAGAACTCTATACAGACCAGGCTAGCTACAGACCAGGCTAGCCTCTGCTCCACCACACCTGCCTCTCTCAAGCCATGGTTTTTCCTTCCATTTTTGAAAACAGGTTAATTTCAAGAGTTCTGTAAAATCGACGCTGACACTTGCCAGGGTTCTTGCTGCTTTGTAGGAGGAATGGATTCTCAGGTGTCCTTCCTCTGTCCTTCGAGTAGTGCTAGCTCAGATTACTTCTATTTTAAGAAGTATAAAGCTTTAAATGATATTGGTAGCCCAGAGTATAGTCTATTCTTAACACGAAGAAATAAAAGTAGTTTTGTTTCCTCTGTGTGTTTTCCCCTGACTACAGCAGTTACATCCTTATGCAATCTAAAAGTGAGCTTTCACTTCTCAAAAAAATCTGTTATTTTTTAGTTAGGTTTTTTTTTTTTTTTTTTTTGTGACTCATGTCAAGTTCTCAGATCAGGCTTTAACATAATCCAGTGGGAGAGTTCCCCACTTCTACAGAAGTTACAACTGTTTTGTGTGTTTGTTTTGCTTGGGATTGAACTCAAGGATTTGTGTATGTTAAACAAGAGTTCTACCACTCAATTATATTCAGCTGGGTGTAGTGGGACACCTTTAATCTCAGTACTCAGGAGGCAGTGACAGCTGGATCTCTGTGAGTTTGAAAACTAGTCCGGCCTACAGAGTGAATCCCAGGACAGCCAGGGGTACAGAGAACCCCCATCTCAAAACAAACAAACAAAACACGGGGGTGCTCATCCCCACTAGATAGATTGTTATATAAAATGAAAAGTGTGACTGTGATTCTGGGTCTTCCTAGACAGATAAGAGCACCCCCATGCTCACATGCAAGGGCTTACATGATCTGATCACTATTAATTCTATTGCCAATTTTTTTTGAGATTTAAAAAAACCTTGGGTTTATAGAGTTGCATAGTTATATAGTCATATATAGTTTATATTTGCTTGCATGTATCTCTCTGCACCATGTGCACGCAAGGGTTACAGAAGCCAGAAGTGGGCATTGGATCCTCTGGAACTGGAGTTGCAGACAGTTGTTGGCTACATATGGGCGTACTGAGAATAGAGGGTGTGGTGGTACATAACAGTAATCCTAGCACTCGGAAGGCAAACACAAGATTGGAACTTTGAAGCCAGTCTTAGAATGTGATAATAAGGGAGCTGGAGAGATGGCTCAGCGGTTAAGAGCACTGGCTGTTCTTCCAGAGGTCCTGAGTTCAATTCCCAGAAACTACATGGTGGCTCACAACCATCTGTAATGGGATCCAATGCCCTCTTCTGGTGTGTCTGAAGACAGTGTGCTCATACATTAAATAGGTCTTTAAAATCTTTTTAAATAATAAGCTTCCAAGGACAGTGCTTCGAGGCACTCAGGACGATCCAGTGTTTGACATACCATCGAAGACTTTCTTACAATAAAGCCTCTAACAAAACTAGGCTGTCTCAAACCCCCAGCAACAGGATTGCTTACCTGTATACCAAGAAGGTTGGAAGAGCGACTAAATCCAAATGTGGCATGTGCCCAGGCAGACAGCGAAGGGCTCATGCTGTGAGACCCAAAGCCCTTATGAGATTGTCTAAGGCAAAGCAGCATGTCAGCAGGGCCCATGGTGATTCCATGTGTGCCAAGTGTGTCCGAGACAGGATCAAGCGGGCTTTCCTTACCGAGGAGCAGAAAATCGTTGTGAAAGTGTTGAAGGCACAAGCTCAGAGTCAGAAAGCAAAGTAAATATGCAGCTTTTTTTAAGCAATAAAAACAAGACTTGGTCTACGGGGGAAAAAAAAAAAACCAAAAGAAGGTAATAATAAGTTGGTTGAATTGGATGAGAGAACACTAAGCCTCCTATCTTCTTCTTCTTTTCTTTTTTTGTTTTGTTTTTCAAGAGAGGGTTTTTCTCTGTGTAGCCCTGGCTGTTGTAGAACTCATTCTGTAGACCAGGCTAGCCTCAAACTCTCAGAGATCCGTCTGTCTCTGCCTCCAGAGAACTAGGATTAAAGGGAGTCACCACTCCCTGGCCTCTTTTTGCTCTGATATTGGAAATTATCACTAGGTGGTTTCTCTTCTCTTCTCCTGTCTACCTAAAGATCCCTCCCACAGTTTACTGACAGGAAACAAACTCATACAACTGACATCACTGCCTTAAACTAACACTTGGATGAATCAAACTCTTTGAGGCCTGAGACTTGGGTTTTCAGAAACCTTCCAGCCTCTAGGCAAAAGACATGGAGAGAGATGCTTAGATGCTTACCCAATAAATAATTTTAAAGAAATGAGTCAACATAATGAGAGAGATGAGATTGTGGTTATCATCTTGTTATTTTGGGTAATGTACTTCATATATATATATTTTTTTGATTAGTCATATGATAGTCTTTTTTCCCCTGGCTCTGGTCTATAACCCTCAATTTAGCAGGCTATACTTGTGCCAGCTGGAATAAACATTCTCTTTTTAAAAAGTCCTTGGTCAGTGGGCAGTTCCCCTAAACGTCTCAACTGGATTTGTCTACAGCCTACTCTGAGAACAGAGTTCTTCCTGGGCCAATTGCCACTCTGCCTCCCTTTTCTCCACCCCCCAAGCCCACCCCCTTGTTCTTATTTTTTTAAGACAGGATCTCATTATATTGCTCTGGTTGACCTGGAACTTGCTATAGGGACCAGGCAAGCTGGCCTCAAACTCAGAGATTAGACTGTCTCCATTTTTCCAGTGCTATCCACCAGGCTTGTTACAAGACTAGGGTGGTTACCAGGGGATTACTCTGCTTTTAAAACATGTTGATATAGTCATTTACATAGGTTCATGGAGCTAGCCCTCCTCCCTGGGATTCCACTGAAAAGTCACATGAGTAACTTGGGGCTGGAGAGATGACTGAATGGTTAAAAGTATCCCTGCTCTTCCAGAGGACTGGAGTGTGGTTCCTTACACCTCACTCCTTGGTCGATCACAACCAGCTGTGACTCCAGTTCCAGGCCACCTGACCTCTCTTCTGGCCTCCTGCACTCATATGGTGCACATAAATTCATGCAGTCATACATACACACATAAATAAAAAACAAATTGGGCCAGGTGTAGTGGAGCAAGCTTTAATGCCAGCACCTCTGAGTCAGAGGCAGACAGATTTTTTTTGTGAATTTGAGACTAGCTAGGCCTGCATACAAGCCAGCTAGGGCTATATAGTAAGGCCTTCTCTCAAAGAAATAAAAATTAATTTTAAAAAGAAGAAAAGAATCATGTTTAAAACTTGGACTTCTATTAGTTCTACTGAGGAAGGATTAGATGGTATTGGCTCTGACCTAATCAGTGAACTCGTGCACTGATATATTAATAACATGACGGCAAGCTGGACACGGTGGCTCACATCTGGAATCTCAGGACTTGGGTGGCTGAGGGAGGATTGTTGTGCATTCAAGGCCAGCCTGTGCTACATGTTAGGGTAGTCTGAGCTACAGAGTGAGAGTCTGTCTCAAAACAAACTGCAAAACAAATAACCCAATGTTTCTTTTAGGAGGTGGTAGGAAGGACCGTGAGACTTCAGCTAGCTGGGAGCAGGTCTCTGGGGGCACACGCTGAAGGAACACAACTATTCACTTGCTCTATACTTCCTGACCACCAGAATTCATAGTGATCCACTTCTTCTGGGACATGTTTCTACTGCCCTGAAGTTCTGCCTCAGCACAGTACAGAAACAGTGGAACTCTCTGAAGCTGCAAGCCAGATTACATCAGCTTCCCAGAAGCTGTTTTCTCAGTTATTCTGTCACAGACAAAAAGACTAACACACTCATCCAGAAGTATGAACTAGTTCTAAGATAGGAAAGTCTTTGAAGTGGCCATAGATTGTTTGACAGACCTGGTGATTCTGTTCCTTCTGGAACATGATAGGATTATGATACTTTCTAGACTCCCTGGATTTTAGAGTTGGTCAAGATTTCATTTAGCTAATGAAGTAGCTGATGGGTGGAAGTGTGTAGGACTTGTACAGAATTCACGTTCTCTTATCTCATGGAGTGTGTGATAAGATAGAATCACTCCCCTTGTCTGTCACCCTGGGAACAGAATTAAATAGCAGAAGGTCCCTAACAATCCATAGCAGCATGGTAGCTTAATCAAGAAATAAATTGATAGGTTATTTCTCCGCTGCCCGTGAAGTGAGCCAATTCAAACCAGATTAGATTAGATTTAAAGGCAAGTTTTTTGGGAAGCTGTTCTTGGGCAGTTCAATGGCCCCAAAGACTGAGGCCAGGGAAGTTGCCATGGGGAAAGTAGGTGGGGGAAAGAGAGAAAGGGCAGGCACAGAGAGAGGAGAGACCAAAATGTGTGGCTTATATAGGGTCCTGCCTCTGGGGGAGGGGCAGCCCAATCCCTGGGCTGGAAAGTTCAAGGTTGTGGGCAGGGGGTAGCAGGTAGGGACTGAGGGATGCTGGGAGAACTTGGAGGCCAAGTCTGCTCTGATAGGTAAAATAGGGTCCCTTGTCCCTGGGTCTGAAACCAGATATAAATGTTAGTTATACTAAACTTCTAGATTATTAGAAATGTTACTGTACCAGGTGGAAAGATGCCTCCATTAGAGATGCCCCTTTAGAGCACTCGCTGTTCTTCCAGAAGACCCAGGTCAGGACCTACAGCAGGTGGCTCACAACTGCCTGTCACTCTAGCCCAGGAGATCCAAGGATCTTCTCTTCTGGTCTCTATCTCCAAGGATACCCCCACAAGCCCATGTGTCTATACATAGGCACCTGCCTGTGCGCAAACATACATATTTTTTCCCCTGAAGACAGGGTTTCTCTGTGTGTAGCCCTAGCTGTCCTGGAACTCACTCTGTAGTCCAGGCTAGCTTCAAACACACAGAGATCCATCTACCTCTGCCTCCTGAGTACTGGCATTAAAGTCATGCATCACCACTCCCTCTCGCTCTCTCTCTCTCTCTCTCTCTCTTCTCTCTCTCTCTCTTCTCTCTCATACACACACACACACACACACACACACACACACACACATTTCTTACATGTTACTGTAAGACCAGTGAAATGGCTCAGGCAGTAAATTGCTTGCTATGCAAGCATTGGACCTTAGTTTAGTTTTCTAGCACCCATGTGAAAATCTGCAAGCCTTCCACTGGGAAGGGGAGACAGATGGAGCCTGGGAATTCACTGAGACTTTCAGTCTCACCAAGTTGGTGAATTCCAGATTCAAGGAGAGACTCTGTAACAAAAAAGCTGGAGAAGTATCTTAGTCACTGTTCTATTGCTGTGAAGAAACACCATGACCAAGACAACTTTTAGAAAGCATTTAATGGAGGGTTTACCTACAGTTTCAGAGATTTAGTACATTATCATCATGGCAAGGAACATGATGGGGTAGGCATGGTGCTGAAACCATAGCTGAAAGCTACACCCTGATCTGCAGACCAAGAAAAAAAGAACTCAGCTTAGCATTGGCTTTTGGAACCTTAAAGTCCACCCCTGGGAGCACACAGGGGTGTGGCTTCAACAAGGCCACACCTCCTATTCTAATCTCATTAAAGAGTTTCACTTCCTGGTGATTTAGCATTCAAAGACATGAAGGCCATTCTTATTCAAACCACCACAGAAAGGCTGGAGAGGTGGCTCCACAGTTGAGAGCACTGGCTGCTCTTCCAGAGGACCCCTGTTCATTTCTCAGCACCCACATAGCAGCTCCCAAAGGATCTCCTAACTCTTCTGACTTCTGTATGAACACCCTGGTAGGGACACAGACAAACAGATATATACATACTACACACCATATACATACATAGTACACACTAATTTTAAAATTTAGAAGTCTGATGTGGTACTTGTAATCTCAAAACTTAGGAGATAGAGACAGGAGGATCAGGAGCTCAAGATGAGTTTAAGGTTAACCTGGGCTACATGAAACCTTGTCTCAAAATGAAACTTTAAGACCGTATAGAAGGTACGGCTCTCCTCAGCCTCCTTACCTTCTTCCTAGCCATTCATGTAGAACATGCTTGGACACTCTCATTCTTACCTCTTCCATTAGAGACCCGAGGACATAACAAAGTGGTTAGCCCTGCTGGGGTCCAATTTAAACCAGTAAGATCCTTAACTGACATGGTGGTCGACACCTTTTATCCCAGCACTCAGGAGTTTTTCAGGCATGGTAGTGCATGCTTTTTTTTTTTTTTTAATTTTTTAAACATTTACTTATTTACTTATTTTATGTGAGTATACTGTTGCTGTTTTTAGACATACACAAGGAAGGCATCAAACCCCATTACAGATGGTTGTGAGCCACTGTGTGGTAGCTTGGAATTAAACTCGGGACCTCTGGAAGAGCAGTCAGTATTCTTAACCGCTGAGCCATCTCTCCAGTACCCCCCCCCCCAGCACTCAGGAGACAGAGGCAGGTGGATTTCCATGCATTAGAGGCCAGCCTAGTATACAAAGCAAGTTCCAGGACAGCCAGGACAGAGAAATCCTGCCCTGCCCCCACAACAAAACTAATTGGATGGATGGATGGATGGATGGACACACAGACAGATAGACAGATAGATGGTATAATCCTGGGCTTGGCTGTAAGTTAGAGCTCATATGAAAAATAACATCAAGCCATGATTGTGGCTCAGCTTAGAAAAATCAAGTGTCAGACTAGCTCACAGTAAGTGTCAGAGCTGGGAACTGACAACATTTAAAGAACTTCAATCAATCAGTGGGAAGTAGGAAGCAAAATAAATATATTCTCATTCACACCCAAATAATTCATAAGGCACATGTGGAATGTCTGGTTTATTAAACAGGTTGTCAGAGCCCCACCACAGAGGAGGCTGGGAGCTGGGAGGCTAAGCCAAGCAGGGTGACGCTCCAGACAACGGAAGGCGCAGGAACTCAGCTGAACACCCAGAGCAGCACTAAGGACAGGCTGCACACTGGTGACCAGGCTCCATGAGACCCCGCACCACTCATGGCCTCGGCATAGAACCTCGCCACTTCCTCGTTGGGGTTGCCTTGGGCTGGATCGAACCACATCTGGATGCAGCGGCCGCTCCCTCGGCTATAGTTGCTGAGCTTGTAGGAGTGACTCCAGATTTTCTCACACAGAGCAGCAGGTGTGGGGAAGTAGAAGGTGAAGGGATGGCAGGAGGCTCCCACAGGGCACTCGTTATGCCCTGTATAGAGGATGGAAGACCGTTAGTCACTGTGCCTAGCACTATCTCTGGTTATGCCCACCTCAAAATCCCAGATCTTCACACAACGGCTGCACACACCCCCATCCCTTCCACTCCACCCACTCCTTACCCGAGGTCCAGTTCCATCCCTTGTGCCAGTTGCTCTTGCAGGTATAAGAGCTGCGGCAGTCCTCCCACCACTGCAGACAGTCCTCTTTACACAGGGGAACATCAAGGATCCGCTCTTTACGCCAGCTCTGGTCCACCTGAGGAAGAGAGGGTGTAAAAGGTTTTGAACTCGGGAACTTCAGAAATGCAGCCCGGAGCTGCAGACGTAGACTGTAGAGATTTGGAGAGCATAGCTACTCCGTTGGCATTGGGGGACACTCATACCTGCTGGATCCAGGGTCCCAAATTCGGGGAACACTCATAGAGGCAGGTGTCTTGGATGAAATGCCGTTTGCACTCCGGTGTCATAGTTCCACAGTGGTTCCAGTTGAACCGGTACAGGTAGGAAATATCCTTATGTGCTTCCTGGCTTGTGTTCGTGGAACAGCAGGAATTTGTCTTCCAGGGGCTGCACTGTGTGGTGGAAATCACAGGACCAAGTGTCCATGGACAGTACAGACAGAACGTTCCACTTGCAGCACCTTGTGCATCCTTGATTGCCTAGCCAGTCATTGGCAATACTTGCTGTTGAGCCTTTGCTGGCTACAGGAGCCCAGAAGGTACAGTCCTTACAAAATTCATTAGCTCACGAGCCCTGGAGAGGCAGCTCAGTGGGTAAGAGCACTGATTGGTCTTGCAGAAGACCAGGGTTTGGTTTCAAGCGCCCACATGGAGGTTCACAACTATCTGTAACTCTTATTCAAAGGATCTGATGCCCTCTTCTGATCTTCAAAAGACACAGGCACGCAGGTGATGCACATACATACATACATACATACATACATACATACACGCAAGCAAACACCCAAACACATAAAATAAAAATAATTTAAAATTACTGTTATTAACTCATGCCTTTAATCCCAGCACTAAAGAGGCAGAAGCAGATGGATCTTAGTTCAAGACCAGCCTGGTCTACAGTGTTAATTCTAGGAGAAACAGAGCTATACCGAGAAACCCTGTCTCAAAAAAAAAAAAAACAAAAAAAACAAAAAAAAACCATTAATTCACACATATTGTTTCTTTTGGGTTTTGTTTGTTTGTTTCAAGATAGGGTCTCTGGCTATCCTGAAACTCACTATGTAGACCAGACTGACCTCAAACTTCAGGAGATCTGACTGCCTCTGCCGTCCAAGTATTGGGGTTAATGGCATGAGTCACTCACTATGCCTAGGTGGTTTTTTTTCTTATGATATCTGCTTCTGTGTGTGTGTGTGTACGAGTGTTCACACACACATTTGTATGCAAGTGTAGCGGTCAGAAGAGCACCTCAGGCAGTCTGCCCACTTTGAGAGGCAGGGTCTCTTACAGGCCTGGGGACCACAAATTAAGCTGATAAACATGTGGACTCTTTGGTCTTTATCTCCTCGGTGCTGAGGTCATCAGCCCACGTTACCGCCACCCTTGGCATTTGTACATGAGTCCTAGGGATAAAACTCAGGTCCTCATGTTTGTGAGGCAAGTGTTGACTCCCCAGTGTTTTTTTCCGTAACAAAGCCTCATAGAGTCTAAGTGGCTTCAGACTCTATATGTAACCAAGGATGGCCTTGAACTCCTGAATCTCTTCTGCTTCTCACGTGGCGATATTATAGATGCATGCCATCACATCCAGGTATTTTTTTCTCCTTAATTAATTAAAATTTTAAAAAAGCCAGGTTCTTCCTAGGTAACCCTGACTGGCCTGGAACTCACTATATAGACCAGGTTAACCTAGTATTCACAGAGGTAGGCTTAACAGCGCCACAGCTGGCAATACACCCAGTTCTCTAATTCTTGTCTTTTCTAGGAAATAAGGGATAAAATGATAAACCCAACATGCCAATTGCTTTGGAAAAATAAATAAATAAAAGCAAGAGAAAGGCAGGTGGACTTGCAGTGCCACCAGATGGTCGGATTAAACTTCACTGAGAGAAAGGACACACACAATACTCACACTCACTCGTGAAGGACAACTCTCGGCCTTGAACTTAGCTCACAGGAAAGGTTTTTGTTTGGTTGGTTGGTTGGGTTTTTTTTGTTTTGTTTTTTGTTTTTGTTTTTTTCTTCGAGACAGGGTTTCTCTGTGTAGTCCTGGCTACACAGGAAAGTTTTAAAACACACCTTCAAAGCAAGTTTTTTTGTTGTTCCTTTGTTCTTTTTGTTTTTTGTTTGTCTGTTTGTTTTTGTGACAGGGCCTCTCTAAGTAGCCCTGAAACTTGCTATGTGGATCACACTGGTCTAATTCACAGAGATCTATCTTCTTCTGCTTCTCAGAGTGCTAGGATAAATAGCATGTGGCACCATGCCTGGTTTAAAAAACAAAAACAAAATAATCCTAAGAATTTAGAGAGATGACTCAGCATTTAAGAGTCTGCTGCCCAGCACCTGTGTCCTGGCTCAAAAACACCTGTAACTCCAGTTCCAAAGAATTGGATGCCTTCCTTTAGCCTCACCACGACTCATACATACATGTGTGGTATTCATTCACACAGACACATACACCTACACATGAACAAAAATCTACTTATTTACTTATCTATAATTTTTTGAGACAAGGTCTCACTATATAGCTCTAGCTTACCCAGAACTTGCTACGTAGACCAGGCTAGCCCTGTGGCTCAGTGGATTCACTCACCTGCCTCTGCCTCCCAAGTGACAAAAATAAATTTAAAAGAAAATAAGTAAGGCTTGAATAAGTTTGTAAGTTAAGCCTGCTCAAGGTAGCCACTGCTCAATCTAAAACTAGCAACCCTGTACTCGGTGTTTCAAAAACAGTAGCACAGGTATGGAGGCACACGCCTTTAATTCCTTTATTCCAGGGGGGCCAGCCTGTACTACTTTTTGAGTTCCAGGCCAGACAGGCTACAAGCAAGACCCTGTCTCACAGAGACAAACAAACAAATTAGCAGCAGCAATGGGTTAGAGAAGGACATAGGAACCTCATCTCTAGTTGAGGAGCTATTGAGAGTTGGTGATTCCTGGGGAAGAATCAAGTCTGCTCCAAGGTAGGCTGACCATGCTCCCATCGTAGGAAAAGGCAAGGAGAACATGAAGGACAGGTGTGTCTGGGCCACACATGATGGAAATACATTGTATGCACGTTCGAAATTCTCAAGGAATAAATCTTAAATATTTATTTAGGACTTTTTTTATTTACTTAGGATACGGTTTCTCTGTGTAGATCTGGCTGTCCTGGACCTCACTCTGTAGACCAAGCTGGCCTCAAACTCAGAAATCCACCTGCTTCTGCCTTCTGAGTGCTGGGATTAAACACATGCATCACCACTGCTTAGCTAAAGTATCACAAAAAAATAAATAGAGCCTGGAGAGATGGCTCAGAGGTTAAGAGCACTTGTTCTTGCAGAGGGCTTGGATTCAGTTCCCAGCATGCACATGGAGGCTCACTATCATCTGTAACTCTGGTTGTGGAGAATCCAACACCCTCTTCTGGCCTCTGCATGCACTGCACATCTTTGATTCACAAACGTGTGTGCAAAATACCATAAAAACAGATACATAAAAACAAAAACAAGTAAAAAAAAACAGCAGCAAAAAGAACTGTGACAACTCTCGGCTAGTAGACTCAACATGATCATCTATACATTGAAGTGCATGATACAAATTGCTTTACTTTTGCTTTTTAAATTTTTTTTTACATGCTTTTTGTGGAGTTGTTTACTTTATAGTTGCCAAGGGTAATAAAATTCAAGAAACTTAAAAAAAAATTTTTTTTGTGGTTGTAGTATGTCCACCTTTAATCTCACAGGACTCAGGAGATTGAGGCAGACAAATCTCTGTGAGAGTCACAGAATTACATAGTAAAATCCTATCTCAAAACAAAACAAACAAACAAAAAAACCCATCCCTCTCTGATCTCACTTTATCCCTTTCTTGATAGGGCTTCAGGTATTCCAGGCTGGCTCACTTATGTAGCTGAAGGTAACCTTGACCTTCTGATCCTCCTGCCTCCACCTCCCAGGGCTGAGATTACAGCTATGTGCCAACACATTCAGTTTCATTTGGTGCTGGAGATTTGTGATTGCTATGCAGGTACTCTATCAACTGAGCTACATCCCCAACCCTAATTGTTCATTTACTTATTAGCTTTATTTATTTTATGTGTATGCTTGTTTTGCATCACCAACACACCTGGTGCCTGCAGAGGTCAGAAGAGGGCATTGCATCCCCTGAAAGGGAGTGATGGATGGTTGCTAGCCACCACCTGGATTCTGGGGATCAGACTTTGGTACTCTAGAAGCTCAACCAGTGCTTTTAACCACTGAACCAACTCTCCAGCCCTCATTCTTGGCTTTTTTGAGACACTCCCAGTTTGTTGTCTACACTGATCGTACATCCCCAATAACTGATCTCCTGCTGGTTTACTTTAAAGTTGTTGCATCACACTGATTTTATTAAATATTTAGTGAGCTTTGGGATAATAAAAGCACTATGGCAAACAACTGTTATAGCACAGAGCCCTTAAGCCCTCAAGCCCTCAAGCTGAGGACCACAGTCCAAATGTTTGCTAGATGCCTGACTCCAAATGCTTGTCAGCCGGTCTCAGATATGAGAGTCTCCTCAAGACTTCAAAGGCTGGCAGAAAAATGACTGCGAGCAGCATACAGCCCCTTCCCTGAGACTCCCAGAGGCATCCTTCTCAATCAGTTTAAACCTAAAACCACCACAATGGTCTGCCTGTTCCATTTCCCAAGTTCCTCCCTGAATCTACTTCCTTATTTATGCAATGTCAAAACCTAGCTACCAAGAAGATGAGCTGATAGCATTATGCTGGCAGTTGGTAGCCAATATGCATTGTCAAAGTCACCCACGGTTGAAGGTCTCCCTCCTCAGGCAGGTCTAACCACCTCCACGGTAAAATGGGACTAGATACTTCTTTCTCCTGACCCGCAGTCAGCCGTATGTCACCCATTGTCCTACCTGGTCATGTAAATTGTCCTCAGGGCCTGGCTTTTCTTTGTGGTGCTTGGCATCCATGCAGACATTGAGAAGTTCAGTCCTGGCCCGAGTAGCTCTGGTCTGCGCACACTCGGCCATCGCCGTCAGCAGGAGCAACAACTGCACAGTGATCAGGTGAGCCATGTCAGATCCTGAAGGCAGAGCTAAGGTAAGTGGAACCTCCAAGTGTGTGCTCAGCTCCCGTGGGTGGAGCCTGCACTTATGGAGCCTCCTCCTCCTGTCAGTCTTCCCAGGCCTATGAGGATCAGACACCCTAGAGACAGTCACTGGCTAGAGCCTGTTAGACTTTAGTGGTCCTGAGACTCAGACAAGGCAATTCAAAAGTAAGAGATGGGGCATTTGCAAAACCAGAGTTTACTCATGCCCACATTCAAAATCTTTGGAGGCAAATGTTTCAGTGTGAAGCTTTTAAAAGCTTTTTATAGGGATTGGGGATTTAGCTCAGTGGTAGAGTGCTTGCCTAGCAAGCGCAAGCCCCTGGGTTTGATCCTCAGCTCTGAGAAAAAAAGAAAAGAGAAAAAAAGCTTTTTATAAAAGTTGATACAGGAAAAAAAAAAAAAGCCGGGCGATGGTGGTGCACGCCTTTAATCCCAGCACTTGGGAGGCAGAGGCAGGCGGATTTCTGAGTTCCAGGCCAGCCTGATCTACAGAGTAAGTTCCAGGACAGCCAGGGCTATACAGAGAAACCCTGTCTCAGGAAAAAAAAAAAAAAAAGTTGATACAGGTTTAGGTGTGGGTTAAAAGTCTTAAAAATTTAGAGAGGAAACCAAGAGCATAATATTAGTTGATGAGAAAGGAGGCAGGCACAAGAAGAAAAGTCATGAAGGAGGATATAAAGTTCATTTTCTCCCATGTTTCCACTTCATGACCATCAGTGCAATAGGATCTAGACACAGCTAGTCACTGAAAGCATTTGTCATACTGACCCACTCTGAAGTGTTTTGCCTGCATGTATTCTATACACCACATGCATACAGTGTACCCAGAGACCAGAAGAGGGTATCAGATCCCTTAGGACTAGGGTTAGAGACGGCTGTGAGCCACCATATGGGTGCTGGGAATCTAATGTGGGTCCTCTGTAAAAGTAGCCAATGCTCTTAACCCATGAACTGTCTCTCCTGTCCTCACTTTGTGGTGTTGTAAATTGAAATTATTGTGCTGAAAAGATCTATAAAACAAAAGTGCTTCTGATCTGTAAGCACGACTTGAGTAAGGACATAACTTCTTGGAATGCTGGGGACTATTGTTCATAACCAGTCACAAGCTTTTACTTCTGTAAACAAGCTTGGTTGCCCAAATCGCACAGGATGTTCTTGATCACACATAGGTGGGAGATATGTAGGAAGGAAGTACGTCTGGATGTGTGTTTGCCCCGATTGGACAAAGATGGGAAGTATTGGGGTATTGCCTTTATAAGCATCTGTCTAATGTAATTCAGTGCCATACCCTAGGAATCATGAGTATGGATTTGGCCAGTGTCTATTGTCCTGGCCAATATTTAATAAAGTTTGCTTCAACTTTGACTAAAAAATGTGGTAATGTTCTTACTCTTGCCCAGTGGGATTAGCAAATTCCTTTGTGTGTGTGTGTGTGTGTGTGTGTGTGTGTGTGTGTGTGTGTGTGTGTGTTTCGAGACAGGGTTTCTCTGTATAGCCTGGGCTGTCCTGGAGCTCACTCTGTAGACCAGGCTGGCCTCGAACTCAAAGATCCACCTGCCTCTGCCTCCCAAGTGCTGGGATTAAAGGCGTGCGCCACCATCGCCCAGCAGCAAATTCCATTTTAAACTACTTAAATTCTTTGAATTATAGTGTTATTGACTATGTACATTGCATTGCTATATAAAAACTGTATATAATATATAAATTGCATGATTCTATATGGTTTTAAATATAATAAAAGGTGATATGATTTTCATGTGACAGCACAGCAATCAACCTATCTTTTTTTTTTAATTTATTTATTTATTATATACACGGTGTTCTGCCTGCATATATGACTGCATGTCGGAAGAGGGCACCAGATCCCATTACAGATGGCTGTGAGTCACCATGTAGTTGCTGGGAATTGAACCAGGACCTCTGGAAGAACAATCAGTGCTCTCAACCTCTGAGCAATCTCTCCAGCCCACAATCAAAACCTATCTTACAAGAAAGGATAAATAAAACTAAACATAATCCCCATTCACTTTTTCCAGGTCAGTTTTTTTTCTTCCTTAAAAAGCTTTGACAAGTGTTTATTTAGTTTGTTTTGGGGATACACATGTACATGCCTGAACATGTATATAGAGGTAGAAGGACAACTTGCAGGAGTTGGTTCTCTTCTGCTAGCATAAGGGACCCAGGGATTGTACTCAGGCTGTCAGCAAGTGCCTTTACCGCCTGAATCATCTCTCTAGATCCATTATAGTACATAACTCAGGGAATTCTGTTTTATTTTGGTTTGGATTTTTAATTAAGGTCTCACTATGTAGCCCTGGCTAGTCTGGAACTTGCTGTGTAGACCAGGCTGGCCTTGAACTCACAAGGGATCTGCCTTTGTACCACCATGACTGACAAATCAGATTTTGATACCAACCGACTTTGTATAAAAATTTAAAAAATAAAATATTAGTTTGGTGGTACATGCCTTTGATCCCGGCACTAGAGAAGCAGAGACAGACAGATCTCTGAGTTAAAAGACAGCCAGGGCAAACAGAGTGAGATACTGTTTCAGAACAAAACAAACAACAAAAACTTTAAGAAGCTACAGATAAGCCGGACGGTGGTGGCACACACCTTTAATCCCAGCACTTGGGAGGCAGGCAGATTTCTGAGTTCGAGAGTTCAAGGCTAGCCTGGTCTACAGAGTGAGTTCCAGGACAGCCAGGGCTACACAGAGGAACCCTGTCTCAAAAAGAAAAAAAAAAAAGCTACAGATAAATTGTAGATTTGTAGAATTTGTTTGTTTGTAGGCCCAGACTATCCTCAAAATCCTGTGCGCACCTGTGTGTGTGGTGGCGCACCCCTTTGAGCCAGCACTTAGCAGGCACAGGCAGGCAGATCTTTAACTTGAGACCAACCTGGTATACAGAAGAGTGCCAGGGGAGCGTGGGCTATCCAGAGAAATCCTGTCTTGAAAAAAAACTGAAAAAAAAAAATATGAGCGGAAGAGATTCCCTTGACCTGCTACAGAGCTGAAACTATAAATATGTTCAGCCACACCCAGGGTTTTTTCTTTTTTGTTTCTTTGTTTCTTTTTTTTTTCTTCTTTTCTAGACAGGGTTTCTCTGTATAGCCCTGGCTATCCTGGAACTCACTTGATAGACCAGGCTGGCCTTGAACTCAGAAATCTACCTGCCTCTGCCTCCCAAGTACTGGGATTAAAGGCGTGCACCACCACCGCCCGGCCTGTTTCTTTCTTTCTTTAAAGATTGTCCTCGTTATTCTGTTTTGGTTTTGGCTTAAAAAAAAAAGGGTTCCTCTGTGTAGCCCTGGGTGTTCTGGATCTCACTATGTAGACAAGCTGGCCTCAGACTCACAAAGATCCACTTGCCTCTGCCTCCTGAGTGTTGGAATTCACATCGTTTGCCGCTGGCCCTTCCCAGAGACTCTTGGGAGACTTAGGAGCCTCCTCCCGCAGAGCTAGCATTTTCTTGGCGGTCGTGCTTTCAGCTGATTTAAGACACTGAATTTTGGAAAGTGACTGACTGTACCTGTCCCCTCCCCCCTCAAATACTCCAAATTGCTAAAATGTTTCAAATCCTCTACACCACCCTGCAAGTCCATGTTTCATTCAGGAGTTGCTAAAGCTGTCTCAAATGTACTTCCTGTCAGGGCCAAAAGAAACTCGCACTCGGCTATCTGTGGTGCCTATTAGCATACCAGAGTGCCTGCTGGCTCCAGGTTCCCTCAGTATCACTACCTGTGGCTTCTCTCAGCTCTGCTTACCCTGCCTCCTCTCCTAAAGTTCTCTCGACTCATAGGTTCCCCCCCACCCACCTCATTCCCTTAGAACTCTGGTATTTCAGCTATGTTCTCTTTTGTCTTCCTCTCTGGGTCCCCTCCCTCTTATCCCTGTTCACCACCTCCCCCTTTCTTCTCTCATGGCCTAGTTCAGTCCGATACCCGTTTTTAATCTACTACTTTCTCTGGACTCTTGCGGATGCCTCTGGCTGTGCTCTCCCTTTTACCTACAATAGTCCCCTCAGCCATACCTTGAAGTGGTCGTGTCTTCAGTTTGGACTTCCCAGCTCACAGGCCTATGTTATCTCCATATTACCATATTTACCTTAAAACTTCTGTCCAGCTGGGTACGGCAGAGCACACCATTAGTCCCAGCAAAGGCAGACAGATCTGATTGGCTTACAGAGCTAGTTCCAGGACAGCCAAGGTTACAGAGATAATCTGACTATTTCAGAATAAAATAAAAAAAATAAAAAAAAAAACAGACCAAAAAGACCTTGGTATCTGGGACTGGAGATATAGCTCAGTTGGCAGTGAATTCTCAGAACTTAGGGGTAGGTTGGAGGATTAGAAATTCAAGGTCATTTTCAATTTCATACCAAATGTGAAATCAGCCTAGGATGGTGAAATCCCAACATACAAAACAACAGCAAGCTGGGCAGTGGTGGCACGTGGCTTTGATCCCAGAAGGCAGCTTGATATCTGTGAGTTCAAGGCCAGCCTGGTCTATAGAACAAGTTCTAGGACAGCACAAAGAAACTCTGTCTTTAAAAACAAACAAGCAAAATAATAACAAAAACCTTGGGTGTCCTGACAGGATTCTCAGACTGCTTAGGCATAGGGAGGCATAGAGCTAGGCATAGAGCGAGCGAGGCATAGAGCGAGTCAGGGATTGAATGCCCGCTCAGCTCTGCTCTCTGCTTCACAGTACGTTATTCTGCACTGTTCCGTTGCCCTTCACTTTCTGTAGAAGCGAGTGTTGAACCTAAGAGCTTGTACTTGCTAGGTAAGTACTCTACTGCTAGACTACCCCAAACCTTTTCAGGTTTCATTTTGGGACAGGGTCTCACTAAGTCACCCAAGCTGATCTTGACCTCACTCTGTGACCAATCTCCTTGCCTCGGGCTCCGGAGCAGACAGGATTACAGCTGCTTTATACCCCCAGAGCCAACCAGACTTCTGTTCATCCCACCGCCTATGCATTCATCCTCTCACCGAATCCTCCACTCCGGGACCCAGCCGAGCGGTTCCACTCCAGGACCCAGCCGAGCGGTTCCACTCCGGGACCCAGCCGAGCGGCTGTTAATCTACTTACTCTAACCTCCAACTCCAGGCCCAGGAAGTCAGTCCCGTTGAGGCACCAGGCAGTCTTCAACTCCTGCTGGGTAAAATATGACCCACCTACTCGGAGCACAGGTTAAAGCCCAGAAAGCCTGGCCCAGCCCAGTCTTCTCTCCACTCCCTGCTTGACCATGCGGAAAACAGACACAAATATCTTCAGGCCATTTCACCCAAGGATTAAACATAGAAGAACAAAACTGTCTCCAAATAAAGGCCAGTTGTATCTATGTGCAACCAACTGGACCTAGTTTGATGCTCCAAGTCCCCCAGCAGGGACTACCCACCCGAATCTGACCCTTTCTCCCAGCCCCTCCTCCTACAAAATGTTCCGAGCCCTGGCTGAGTCCCCCTCCCCCACTTGGATCTTTACCAGTCAGTGGTCTCTTTTAAAACTTTTTTCCTTTTTGACTCCCTTCAGGCAGTGTTCTCTGTCTCTCCGTGAGCTGCAATCCTGCGGTCTTCACCTTGTTCCTAGTCACACTTTCTTATCCTGGTCCACCCCACCATTACCACGCCCTCCCGCATACACCTAGGGGCCCCAGACTGGGAGAGCAGAGAGCTCAGCACTAGCTGAAGGACAGACACCACCTACTACCTTACGGTTGAACCTTGGGCTGGCTGTGCTCTTTTCAGGCCTTCATCACTTCCAATTCAGCAAATTCTTTAACATATGCTATTGGAATACCTTCAGGTATGTGGTTCCTGATGAGAAGTGTCAAGCGGCAAAATGGAAAAGGTGGCAGCTCTCAGAGTGCCTCAGGCTTCTTCATCTCCGCTCTAGGCTTCCTTTGCTTTTTTTATTCCAGGAGATTGCTGAGGTTTAGTGGCCTAGGAGACAAAGTGGCGGAGCAGTTAGTGGGAATGGAGCCCAGGAATGGAGCCTGAGATTGGGCGAGGCCACTCAGCTGTTAATTATTGCATGTGTGCAGCACTAGGCCTCTGTAGGGATGAGATTAATAGTACAGGGTCTGTTCTTGGGATGTGCATGGCAAAGGCTTGTTTAGCATGTGTGAGGCCCTGGGTTCAATTCCCATCATTGCAAGTAAACAAACAAACAGCTGGGTGGTGGCACATGCCTAGCTGTGTGAAGTCCCAGTTTCAATCCCAGCATTGCAAATAAATAAACAAGCAACCTGGTTGTAGTGGTGCATGCCCTTAATCCCAGCACTCAGGAAGCAGAGGGAGGCAGATTTTTGTAAGTCTGAGACCAGCCGAATCTACAGAGAGAGAGTTCCAGGACAGTAAAGGCTACACTGAGAGACCCTGTCTCAAACAAACAAACAAACAAACAACCTCAAATTGTGCCTCGAGCTGCTAAGATCCCTTAAGATAATCACACCCACTACCATTATCCATGTCCTGTTATATAAATGAGGAGAACGACTCCCAGAGAACCACACCAGAGCCAATGGCAGGACCATCACTAGAACACAGGCTTCCAACTTCCAGATCTGCTATAAAGAATCAGAAGATCCCATGCCCCCAACTTCTCCCAGCTACTAGTTCCCCCAACCTCACCAGTCAGGCTATCACCCACTTCCAGTCACAAAACCACTGATGATCTAAACCTTCTGACCAGAGCCTCCGTGGCGTGAAAGCCCAGGCTCCTTTCCCTTCTCCACTCACTTACCTCCTAGTCCTATGACAGGTCTTTACAGGGCCAAGAGGGGAGCCCTTAAGGATCTGAGCTAATTATACTATAGCCAAAACAGAACCCCCACACATCTATCCCTTACTGGGAGCCCAGGATGTTGCTGCTGTTGGAAAAAGAAGTGGGGAGTAGATTTGAGCAGGAGAAAATGTGGAGTACCTGTGTGTGTGTGGTCCCAGAGGAAGGCTTCAAGTTGGACATAGATGTGGGAGCTGTCTCAATCGAAATTTAGGCGAGATAATAGAGACCAGGTACATTGGTGAATGCCAGGAGAAAAAGAAAAGGGAGGAGGGGAAGGAAGACAAGGAGGAAGGAGAGGAGGAAGACAAGGAGGAAGGAGAGGGCAATTTGGCCTCTGGAGGAAGGCCCTACAAAGAAAAGACAGGCTCCCAGGAGGTCCCTGATTCTGTCTTGCTGCCCTTTTCTGTGGCCTCAGTAGTATACCTGAGTCCCGAGACACGCCAGGAGTGTTTCTCCGCTGAAGATCACAAGTTGGGGACCTCTAGAACCTTCAGCCTCCTTTCTTGTTCATACTTTCAGATCAGCCTGCTGATTGGGGAAGGGTGGCCCAGGTATCTATGCATGCCTAAAGCTGGAGGCTCTTCTAAGCTGTCTCTGTCTGGGGCTGATTATTAACTGACCTTAATGGCTCCTCTATTGTAAGAGTGAGGTTTGCCCCTGGGTGATGCTCCTGAGCTCCACAGCTTCTGAATAAGTAATCTTTCCAGTGAGGATTTGAGTTGAAGATTGAGCTCAGGGCCTGGAGCGAACCCCTGCCCTTCCGTAAGCCTTGGTGGCCTGCCTGAGTGAGGAAGAAAAGAAATAAAAAAGAGGCCATGATTGTTCCTTGGTATGGTGGAAAAGAGAGTTTATTGTAGATATGAAGAATAGCCTAGCCAGAAGCATCTGGAAGGGTCCAGAGTGAACATGACCCTGAGCTAGGCCATGTGAGGAGATGGGGGAGGGGCAAGGGGAGAGTCAGGAGACCCAAAGTGCAAAAGGGAACCCCCCCCCCAAAAAAAAAAACCCAGCGTAGCCAAAATGGCTGGATTATATAGAGAATAGCTACTGGAAGAAGGGTGGCCCAGGTCATGGGCTGGAGAAATTTTAGATCAGGGAGCCGGTGTGCCAACAAGAAGGAACCTGAAACAAGCGGGAGACTTGGGGGTGCTAGGAGAACTAGGCAGCCTGCATAGGCACCTTCATTAGCTGTTTGACTGCAGTTGAGACCTAACACTGCTCTGAATGTTGAAGTGTTGTACCCATCTGGAGTCCGAGTGCTAGGATCATTTGACCACTAGGCAGGGACAGAATTGCACAGTCACTTTGGAGCCAGTCCAAGGAGTGTCTCCCTGAGCTAGCAGCTTATTATCAGCAAGACTGACCATCAGTGTCTCTTCTGGCCCAGCCTGCAAGTACCTTGTGACCAGGCAGTAAAAAACAGGAAAGTGTTTGACACCTCCCACATCCAGTAGTGGGATTAAGGGCCAGGAAGTAGGAGAAGGCCTTCAGATTGCAGGAGGAGAGAATCCTGAGCTTTTGTGAGTATCAGCATCCCTATGTGCACCTTTCACACTGTCCAGTCTCAGAGCTGTGGACACTGGAGTTTCTCTATAAGTCTGGTGTCTTGTTTGCTAGAGAGAAGTCTGTCTGGGGCAGCATCCTAACGCTTATATCCATAATATTTCTCCTGCCTGCATTTTTTCCCCTTTTTCTTTTTGAGACAGGGTTTCTATGTGTAGCTGTGGACATCCTAGAACTCACTCTGACAGAGACCAGGCTGGCCTCAAACTCAGAGATCCATCTGCCTCTACCTCCCCATTGCTGGGATAAAAGTCTGCATTTCTTATAACTTCCAGCTCAGCTGGCTAGAACTCTGCTTGTACTTCTTTACAGGCAAGCCCCACTCTATTGTTCAAAGCCTTGCTGACTCTTGGGTTTATCTATCCCCACAAGACCTTTGCAAGGGATTCCCTCCAGTCACTTCCTGTCAATTAAGCTGAGACTATCATTTGTATTCCACTACTGACAGGATGAACACCTGGATTCCTTAACTCCCCAGCGCCTCTCATCTGTGATAAAATGGCGTTGTCTCTCGCCTGCTTCCGATTTTGAGAGGTGGGGAGCAAGGATACAGACTGATACAGTCCCTTCTCAGAGACTAGAGCAGGTGGCTTCCATAGACTGATGGTGAAGTTGTTTTAGTGGGCGGCTGTAGGTGGAGATCTGTCTTTAGTTATTTTTCTGTTGCTCTGATAAAACATCATGACCAAGGCAACTTATAGAAGGAAGGGTTTATTTGGGGCTTACAGGTGCAGAGGGATAAGAAGTCGTTACCATTGTGGGGAGTGTGAAAGCAGGCAGGGATGGACGCTGACGGTACAAGTTGAGAGCTGAGAGCTCACACCTCAAACTGCAAAGGAGGAGGAAGAGAGGGAAGGGCGAGAAGCAAGCTCTAAATGGTGTGAGTAATTGACAACTCTTAAGGCCCACCTCAAGTGGCCTATTTCCTCTACCAAGGCCACACCTCCTAAGCCTCTCCAAAGAGCTACCAACTTGGGATCATGAAGTGAAATTTCTGGTTTCTTTGGAAACTCAATTGTGGCACGTGATCTTCTTCTGGACGCTGTCTTCTTAAAGGGCACGTGATCTTTTTCTGGATGCTGTCTTGTGAGAGGATGTTTTGCTTAAACAGGTATGTGAGAGAATGTTTTACTGAAGCAGACTCTTGAGAGGGTGGTTGATATTTGGAAAGGACATAAATAGAATCCCTCAGACAGTGAAAGGACGCTCTTGCATTGCTACACCTTGCAATGTTTCGCTGGTCTTCGCTGGCCGTGCAACGCTTTGCTGGTCTTCACTTTGTACAGAGAAACATGCCAAAAACTTCTGGTGGTATTTCAGCTGATTCTTGCTGCTTCTGCTGACTCATGCATATTTGGTGGAGCCTTGCGGGTTCTGCTGGTTCAAGTAGCTGCTACTGATTCATGTTTGGTGTTTGTTATTGGATGGGACTGCTGATATCCTGACAACAAAGATTGAATTCACCCCAAAGAACTACTTCTAAACAGGTCCACAACCTCCTTGTCTTATTAACCATCTTTCGCCCCTACCTTTGGTCAATGGGCTATAAGAGAGGTTAAAATGTTAAAGAACCCTAGTTAAAGTAGATTTAAAAAAAAAAATCTAAGCCTATGCCGGGCGGTGGTGGCGCACGCCTTTAATCCCAGCACTTGAGAGGCAGAGGCAGGCTGATTTCTGAGTTCGAGGCCAGCCTGGTCTACAGAGTGAGTTCCAGGACAGCCAGGACTATACAGAGAAACCCTGTCTCGAAAAAACAAAAAAACAAAACAAAAAAATCTAAGCCTACAGGATCAAGTATTCAAAAAGCTTAGACAATGGGAGACATTTCATTCAAACTACCTCAAAGTCAAGATGGCCTGCAGGGATGAATGAAGAACATTTAGGCACACAGAGAGGGGAACAGCTAGAAGGGACTCCAAGACAGGCTGTGTGAGTGGAGCTTATTTTGGGAGATAGAAAAGGGAATAATTTGACATGGGGCTTAAAAGGAGGTAGGGGATTTCCAACACTACTTACAAAATTTTTTTTTTAGAAGGTACTATAGGAATACATTAAGAGTCAACAAGAGAGCCAGGCAGTGGTGGCACTCACCTTTAATCCTAGCACTACTTGGGAGGCAAAGGCAGGCAGATTTCTGAGTTCTAGGCCAGCCTGGTCTACAGAGTGAGTTCCAGGACAGCCAGGGCTACACAGAGAAACCCTGTCTCAAAAAACAAAAAAACAGAAAACAAAACAACAACAACAAAATAAACAAACAAACAAAAAAAAAGAGTCAACAAGAGAAGTGGGGCATAGTGGCTCGTGCCTGTTAAATTAGAAGAAAAAATAAGGAAAGGACATGACCAGTCTTGGGTTCCTTCACCAGATGAGTGTAAAAAAGAAATAAAAAGGAAAGACATGACTGCTTCTAGGTATGGTGGAAGAGGTTTATTGTAGATAAAAGGGATAGCATAAGCCAGGTAGTGGTGGTGCACACCTTTAGTCCCAGTACTTGGGAGGCAGAGGCAGGTGGATCTCTGAGTTCCAGGACAGCCAGGGCTACACAGAGAAACCCTGTCTTGAAACACACACACACACACACACACACACACACACACACACACACGAAGAAGGAGGAGGAGGAGGAGGAGGAAGAGGAGGAGGAAGAGCAGGAGCAGGAGCAGGAGCAGGAGCAGGAGCAGGAGCAGGAGCAGGAGGAAGAAAGAGAGTAGGCAGGGACATCTGGAAGAGGCCAGAGTGGTGTTGACTCTGAGCCATGTGATGAGGGTAGGAAGGATGAGAGAGCTAGACCAAGAGACCAGGAGGGTAAAAGCTGGATTAGATTGGATTATATATTATATAGGAAAGAGCCTCTGGAAGGCGGAAAGCCCGGCCCCTGGACTGGAGAGTTGGGGCAGCAGTAGAGAGAGGACAAAGTATGCTAGACTTATCTGTATCTAACAGGTAGAGACTAAGGAATGCTGGGAGAATCTCACATCCAGGACCACTTTGATATGTTATATAGGCACCCCAGCTATTTGTCCTAGGGTTTGAAACTTAATATCTTTAAATACCAGCAGTTGGGAGTCAAAGGCAGTAGGATTCTCTGCAAGTTCAAGACCAGCCACAGCAAGACCCTGTCTGGGAGTGAAAAAGGCAATATATTAGAAATTGTGTCTGTAATTCAGTTAGTAGAGATTTTGAGGCTGGAGAGTCATAAATTCTACATAGGCTACAGCAAGAGTTCAGTGTGAGGAAGTGGATTCCAGAAGATGATTGTCAGTTAAGGCATATACATACACTTTTGATAGTTATAGCTTTGGGATGCTTATCAGGATAGCCCAAACATCAAAATACCTGCCTTTCCATAGGCTTGTCAACACAACACAACACAGCAGAAAACTTTAAATTTCTACTAGTCTGTCAGGAAGGAAAGGAAAGGGCATCTCAGTACCCCTCTCCTCTTTTTGACATGGTCTCTTATATCCAGCTTTACATCATGTTCAGAGTATGCAATGCTGGGAAACAAACCCAAGACTGAGTGCATGCCTGTCAAACAAACATTCATCACTTGAGCCACATCCCCTGCACTCAGTGTAGTTTTCTTTTTATCCCCCACCAAAGCTGAAGACTGAAAACAGGGACTTGTGCTTGTTAGGCAAATACTCTACTCCTGAGCCAAGTCCCCAAAAACTCAGTATAGTTTTCACTTGCTGGTTTTTTTGTTGGTGGTGGTGGTGGGGTTTTTTTGGGGGGAGGGTTGTTTTGTTTTGTTTTTGTTTTGTTTTTCGAGACAGGGTTTCTCTGTGTAGCCCTGGCTATCCTGAAACTCACTCTGTAGACCAGTCTGGCCTTGAACTCAGAAATCTGCCTGCCTCTGCCTCCCAAGTGCTGGGACTAAAGACATGCCCCACCACTGCTCAGCTGCTGTGTATTTTATTATTTATCATAATATTTTTTTGAGAGGTCCAGAGACCTTGGGAATAAAAATTTCAATTCCCTGGGAAGCATACTGGCATACTCCTCAGAAGGAGCCACTGACAATGGGCCTTTAGTCAATGATGGCCCTGACTTAGGGAGTTTAAGTCTGGATCTGAGTCATCCCCTGGGACACCTAGCTGGAGGAGATAACAAGGCCAGATCTGAGTTGGTTTCTGAAACTCTTCAAAGTCTTACTGAATATAATGACACTAACATAGCAGCCAATCAAAATTGAACTAATGTCACTGCTTTTCCCCTACCAATCATATTAGAGGTTACCTAATTCTTCTAGGAAATTCCCCTAGCCTTGCATAAAAAGGGGACCTGTGCCCCTCTTTGGTTATCACCATTTTGATGAATGATTGACTCCTGCATGCTGGTAATTTCTGCAGAATAAACAGTCTCTGCCTTTGCATCCTATTTGAATCTTGGGTCTTCCTTCAGCAATTATTGAACCCTAACAGTTCCTAAACTGAAAACCACCCACATTCCAGGACCATCCTGCCTTCAGTGACTCAGCCTCAGCAGCCCCATAGCGTGCCTGCGCATTCTCCATATCCCTTATAAACCTACGCCTTCATAGCCTGCCTCTTTTTCGTTTGGCTCAAAGGCAGCCTTCTATAATGCAATGTCCTCCCCTGCCCCCCCCCATTAATCTCTTATGTGAGGTCTCTTGTATGCTGTAATTTTTGTGGCATTCCTTGGCCTTCTGATCACTACACAATCCTTACAGTATAATACCTGGGGTTGCAACACCCAAGAAGTAGAAGCAAAATGATCAGGAGTTCTAAGCCAACCTATGTGTGCTAGCTAGTTTTATATCAACTTGACACAAGCTATAGTCATCTGAGAGGAGGGAACCTCAATTAAGAAAATGTCTCACCGGGCGGTGGTGGCGCACACCTTTAGTCCCAGCACTTGGGAGGCAGAGGCAGGTGGATTTCTGAGTTCAAGGCCAGCCTGGTCTACAGAGTGAGTTCCAGGACAGCCAGGGCTATACAGAGAAACCCTGTCTCAAAAAAACAAAAACCAAAAAAACAAAAAAAACAAAAAAACAAAAAAAAAACCCAAAAAAACAAAACAAAACAAAACAAAAAAAGAAAATGCCTCAACATGACTGAGCTGTAGGCAAGCCTGTAGAACATTTTCTTAACTAGTGATTGATGGGGGAAGGCCTAGCCCAGTGTGGGTGGTGCCATCTCAGGCTGGTGATCTCAGGTTCTATAAGAATGCAGGCTGAGTCTTGAAAAACCAAAAAAAAAAAAAAAA
>NW_021604877.1:641270-689939 GCF_004785775.1 Grammomys surdaster | reverse complement strand
AGCCAGTAAGTAGCACCCCTTCTTGGTCTCTGCATCAGCTCCTGCCTCCAGGTTCCTGACTTGTTTGAGTTTCTGTCCTGATTTCAGGAATGAGTCAAGATATGGAAGTGTAAGCCAAATAATCCCTTTCTCCCCAAGCTGCTTTGGCCGTGATCTATCTGTCTTTCTTTCTTTCTTTCTTTCTTTCTTTCTTTCTTTCTTTCTTTCTTTCTGTCTGTCTGTCTTTCTTTCTTTCTTTCTTTCTTTCTTTCTTTCTTTCTTTCTTTCTTTCTTTCTTCTTTCTTTCCTTTTGTTTGTTTTGTTTTGTTTTGAGACAGGGTTTCTCCGTGTAGCCCAGGCTGTCCTGGAACTCACTCTGTAGACCAGGCTGGCCTAGAACTCAGAAATCTGCCTGCCTCTGCCTCCCAAGTGCTGGGATTAAGGGTGTGCGCCACCACTGTTTCATTGCAGCAATGGTAACCCTAAGATACTGGGCTACATGAGATCCTGTCTCAGACAGACAGACAGACAGACATATCTAAATCTAAGGTGGTCTAACTGGATATGCACTTATCCTGGGGTACACAGTTTGTTGATTCAGTCCCTGATGATGCATATCTAAGGAAGCGTGATTCTTCTGTGACTCTGATGTTACTGAAATACAAAGAATTGTTATTTTGTAAATGCTCACTTCCCTTGGACTTCTCTTTCTTCATTGTCAAGTGTAAGTTGGCAGGGATACCCCTAAGTAACCTTGTGTTCCTGTTCCATTCTAATGGAGAACATGTGGAGTCTGGATTTTCTCTTGCCTGGTGAGGGTAACTTTGATCTTTTCTTGTTCAGGTTTCCCTAGCACTATCTTCTCCTTTGTAATAACTGTAAGGTAAGAACCATAGAGAGGTCAGCAGCAGCTCTCACCTGCAAGTTTTACTATCTGATGGACTTCCTGATGAATACATTTTGTTGTTCCTGTTGTTTGTTTGCTTGGTCTCACCATGTGTCTTAGGGTTTTACTGCTGTGAACAGACACCATGACCAAGGCAAGTCTTATAAAGACATTTACTTGGGCTGGCTTCAGAAAGGTTCAGTCCATTATCATCAAGGCCAGAACATGGCAGCATCCAGGCAGGCGTGGTGCAGGAGAGTTCTACGTTTTCATCTGAAGGCTCCTAGCAAAATACTGACTCCCAGGCAGCTAGGATGAGAGTCTTATAGCCCATACCCACAGTGACACACCTACTCCTACAGGGCCACACCTTCTAACTGTGTCCAGCATACATAAACCATCACACCATGTAACTCTGCTGGCCTGGAAATCACTATGTGGACTGGGCTGGTCTTGGACTCACAGAGAACCAACTGCCTGCTTCTGCCTCATGAGTGCTGGTATTATAGGCATGTACCACCAAGCCTGGACTGATGAACATTGAAAACAGTTTTTATCCGGGCGGTGGTGGCACACGCCTTTAATCCCAGCACTTGGGAGGCAGAGGCAGGTGGATCTCTGAATTTGAGAGTTCGAGGCTAGCCTGGTCTACAGAGTGAGTTCCAGGACAGCCAGGGCTACACAGAGAAACCCTGTCTCGAAAAAACCAAAAAAAAAAAAAACAAAAAAAAACAGTTTTTAAAAGCATGTATTTGTTTAGTGTGAGTATGGGTGTGTAGGGGATATGTGTGTGTGAGTGAGCACATTCAGTACGCCACAGCTAATGGAGGTCAGAGTACAACTTGTGGGAATCAGTTTCCTCCTTCCACCGTGTGGGTCCTAGAGATCCAACTCAGAACATCAGGCTTAGCAGCAGCAAATTGCCTTTACCTGCTGTGTCATCTTGCTGGTCCCTGGTGAATATTTAAGAGTATATATTAATTTATTTATGCATGTGCATGCATGTTTGTGCCTGAGTATATGTGTGTACCACATGCATTCAGTGTGAGTAGAAGCCAGCAGAATACATCAGACTCCCTGGACCTGAAGCTACAGGCCATGTGAGCCAACTAATGTGGGCCCTGGGATGTTCAAGGCTCTGGTTTTGACCCCTTGCTTGTCAGTGACTTCCAGAGTGCAACTATCCAGTCTCCTCTGGGCCTCCATACCAGTGATGAAGAAATGTATGTTCTCAAGCCAGTCACTCCCAAATTATAAGACATAATACACATGTGGAGAGCTGGGCACGGTGGCTCATTCTTTTTCTGTTATTGGTTGGTTGGTTGCTTGGTTGGTTGGTTGCTTGTTTTTTTGAGACAAGGTTTCTCTGTGTATTTCTGGCTCTCCTGGAACTCACAGAGCTCTACCTGCTTCTGCATCCTGATTGGTGGGATCAAAGGTGTACAAAAATACCACCTCCCTACTTTTAATTGCAGTATCAGAGAGGTTGAAGCAGGAAGGTGGCAATTTCAAGACCAGCCAGAGGTATGGAATAAGTTGTTAAGAGACCTGGAATATATATATATATATATGTTGTTTTGTTGCTATTTTGTTGTTGTTTGCTTGTTTTTCTTTTCTTGTGTGTGTGTGTGTGTGTATGTGTGTGTGTATGTGTGTATGATTCTCACATGTATATATAATATATGATTGCTTGGGGTGGGTACATGAGTGTATATGTGTGTTGAAACCCAAGTTTAATGTCAGGAATCATCTTCAATTGATCTTCTACTTTATTAATTAAGGCATGGTCTATGTTTAAGTTATTATTCTATTTCTAGTCTTGATCCTATGGCCTTCCCACCACACACACAAACACACACACACACACACACACACACACACACACACACACACAAATGTTTTCCTCTACCCCTCCTTCTCTTCCTCCTCTTCCTCTCCTTCCTCCTCCTCCTCCTCTTCCTCTTCTTCCTCTCCTCCTCCTCCTCCTCCTCCTCCTCCTCCTCCTCCTCCTCCTCCTTCTTCTTCTTCTTCTTCTTCTTCTTCCTCTTCAGCAGGGTTTCTCTATGAGTCTTAGCTACCTGGAACTCACTTTGTAGACCACGCTGGTCTCAAACGACATGATCCAACTGCCTCTGCCTCCTCAGTGCTGAATTAAAAGCGTGTACTACCACCACCTAGCCACTTTCTCCTTTGATTTCTTCTAGGACTCCAGCTCATAGACCACATGCAGATGGGCCTTTCTACCCAAAGTTGAAAGTCCCTCTCTAACATGTCCAGAGGCTTGTCTCCTAGGTGTCCATCTTGTCAAACTGACAATCAGTATTCACAGCCACAGGTGGAAGTGCTAGAGGTTTCTCTATAAGTCACTCTAGGCAAGGACTCAGAAGACTTGAGTGAGAATGAGTCAATTGGTGATGATCCCAGAGATGAACACTCATGCTCCCTGGGCCAAGTGAGAGAAGCAATATAATTTTTCCAGGCACACAGGAGAAACTGTAAGGAAATCAATGAGATGAAACCAGATATCCCCCCCTGTAAAGAAGCTAGCCCCCACCCAGGCTGGCTGATACATGGCAGACTTCCAGGCTCCCCACTTCTTCCCATGTTCCTCCCTGACCACAACAATCCTCATGACCCTGAAAAACCATATGCAAACTACACCTGCTAGCTAGGGTTGGGGAATCTGCCTCTTAAGGAGCTATTTAATATAATGGAAAATACTCCTGGACTGTAGGACAGACTGGAGGAAGGAGGTGGCTGCTCTGGTTTAGGCTATGTCACTCAGTTATAGTCATTTTTCTCTCTCTTTCCAAGGTCTGTGTCTGTACCATTTCTTGGCAAAGAGGAAAGATTCCAGAGGGCTTGTGGGAGCAGAGGAGATGTGGGTACAGGACTTGAGTTTTAGTATGGGAAGATGAAGGCGTTCTGGAAACATGCTGGTGACAGTTGCACAACAATATGTGTAAATCATGCTTTTGAACAGCTTTAAAAATTAACATTTTTATTAGCTGTGCAGTGGTGGCACATGCCTTTAATCCCAGCAAGCACTCAAGAAGCAGAGGCAGGGAAATCTCTGTGAGTTCGAGGCCAGCCTGGTCTATAGAATGAGTTCCAGGACAGTCAGGACTACACAGAAAAGCCCTGTCTCAAAAAACAAAACAACAAAAAATGTTTTTAATTAATATTATTTTCTTTATGTGTATGGGAGCCTGGAAGAGGCATCAAATCCTCTGGATCTGGAGTTGTAGATGGTTGTGAAATGCAAAGTAGGTGCTAAGAATTGAACTTGAGTCCTAGAGAAGAACACCCAGTACTCTTAACCACTGAGACATCCCTCCAGGCCCTAAACAGATTTAAGAAGTTTATTTATGCATGTGTGTGATGCACATGTGTATGCATGTATGTATAGACACAGGCATGTCATTTCATGTATGCGGAGTGTAGGGAAAAAGTCTGTGCCCATTTCCAGGTGAAAAAGCTTTCCAAAACTCACCAATCCCTGAGCTCAAAATCATACCAATCTCAGAGCTTGTCCCAAGATCAGGTCACAAAATCCTACCAATCACAGTCCACCCTGAAAAACTTCGCCCCCTAAGAAGCCCTATATAATGCCTGCCTCCTGCTCAGTTCTTTGCTGCTTCTCCCTGAGCAGAGGCAGCCACCCTCTTATGTCTCTTCCAGTAAATCTCTTGTGTGGAGTTTGTTGTGTGGTGTGACCTTGTGGTATTCCTTGGCTCCCGACTGCCAAGATACCTTTCCCTTCAGAACTGCAACTCTTATGTGGGGATTAGAGAACAACTTTCAGGGGTCCATTTTCTCCTTCTGCCACGTGGGTCCCCAGGATCAAACTTAAGTCTATCAGTCTTGAAGGCTAGTGCCTACTGAGCCATGTGACCAGCCTTAAAATGATACATTTTTTAATATATAGTTTTTCACAGTAATAATATCTTTAAGGAGGTATATGAGACATAGAGGAGCATGCCTGTGACCCCAGCACTTAGGAGACTGAAGCAGGAGAATTCCCACACATTTGAGGGTACCCTGATCTATATAGCAAGTTTCAGGTTAGCCAATGGTACATAGCAAGATCCTGTCTCAATAAGGAAAAAAAGATGGCGGGAAAGAGGATGGGGATGAAATGTTGGAAGTGACTGAATCCACAGAGTTCTGAACTTCCCTATCGTAAGGTCATTCCTCTGGAGCTTGCCCATGCCACAGTCTCCATTGCCAGCTTTTTGGTGATCTGAAACCCCACAGGAGACAGAGGAACAAAGCTCTGCATCAGTTCTGAACCTTGAGTTCAAGCTGAAGCTCAGCTGCTCAGAGCAGTTTCAGGAATCCCAAATATGAAGCTCAGCCCCTGACTTCGCCTCTCCCTTCCTCTGTGGCTCTGGCCACACCAAGCTGGCCACTGTTCTGTGACACCCTATGACCTATATATATGCTGTCCTTTGCCCAGCTTCCCTTTCCTCCTCTGTCTTCCTGAAAATATTAATAATTCTACAAGGCCAAGGTCAACAGCTTCTTTATGGGAAGTCTTCCCAGGACGTCTGGCTTGTAGTCTCTTCAGTGTCTAATGGAGGTGAGGTGCTCTACTCCTCTGTGTATGTCTACTGTAAATTACCTTGAGGGACATGTCTCCTCCTAGACCTGCCTTTGAGCTCTGACACATAAGTAAGGCTAGGAAAGATTCCCCATTTCCTCTCCTTAATTCCCACATGTTCTTATGCCCACTCTAGGCCTATTTTCTCACAGTGTAAGTGAAGACTACCACCCACCTGCTATGTAGGCCCTTCGGTCATATTCAGTAACATGGTATAAAGACAGTGCTTGCTTGACTTAGTGGGACTTGATCTATGGATCCTATACTACGACAGGTTTGTTGGTGTCCCGGGGGATGAAGTTTTGGGATCAGATCCTGCTTCCCTGTGCCCTACCCCAGCTTAAACAAGTGAGCCTACGGGGAGACATTTCCCATTCAAACCAGAATAAACAGAAAATGTTGTATGCACAGTAAAAACCACTATAGTTCATCGCATATAAGTCTTGATCTGAGCACAAGTCTTTCAGGTAGCAATCTTGTTTAAGCGCTAGTCTACAACTGGTATTTTTAAAAGGCTATGGAACTTTTTTAGGAAGTGGGGTCCTGTTGGAGGAAGTACAACCCTGTGGGTGGTCTTTGAGGTTTTATAGTTTGACCTAGTTCCTGGTCTCTATCTGCTTCCTGTGTGCAGATGAAATATGATTAACCAAGCTTCCTGACTGCCAGCCAGCTGCACTCTCCGGCTGCCATGCCTTCTCCACCATGATGGACTGTAACCCCCTAGAACTGTAAACCAGAATAAACCCTCTCTTCCCCAACACACCTTTTGTCAAGGTATTTAATTACAACAGAAAAGTTACTAATACAACATTCATATAGAAACATAATAGCTTAATTATAGGAAGCAAAGATTGAACATTTTCCTACCACCAGTCCTCAACATGTAAATATACTTGTTAGACATCTTGCTGGGTGTGCAGTGCATATCTGTAATCTCATCACGGAGGAGTCTGGGGTCAGACTTGCCTGGGCTACCTAGACTTTATCTTAAAATATCACCCTATCCAAGCCAAGCTTGGTGGTGAATGCATTTGATCCCATCGCCTGGGAGGCCGAGGCAGACAGATCTCTGAGTTTGAGGTCAGCCTAGTCAACAGTATGAGTTCAGGGACAGCCAGGGCTACACAGAGAATATACAGAGAAACCCTGTCTTGATAACAAAGAGAAAAGGGCAGTCAGCACTCCCCTCCAAGGAAGCCCCATTGCCTGCCTAAGCAGCCAGCACTCCCTGCTCCACCCCAAAGCTGTCTCCTGTCCTTGGAAGCAGAAAATGAATGTCCTTGAAGTGATAAGACCCCCACCCTTAAGCTATGGGAAAGAGACAACCAAGTGTTCCCAGCAGAGACATAAGTAGTCAGCTTGTCACAACAGGAAAGAATGCACTGGCCACTGATAACGAGACGAGGTATTTCTTCCCAGGTCAAAAAGGTCTCTTTCCAGATGTATGGTCCCTTCTTGCCGTCTGAACCATCTTTATCAGTTTGAAGGCTAGCATTCCTTTACCCCCTTACCTGATCCTGTAATGCCAAGGCTCAAAAGCCCCAGCTTACGCTTTTTCCCTATGTAAGCCCCAAAGCACCTAGACCCAAGTGTGGCATTCCTAACCTGTTACACAGGGAAGGTTGCGTCCCAGGTTTGAAATCGAATAAGAAAAGGATTCTCATGTGCTTGCATCAGCGTTGTGGTCCTGGGGTTCTTGAGAACTGGGCATAACAATAAAACAAAACCCAAAAAACCAACCAACCAACCAACCAACCAAAACTAACAAAAATTACCCACTCCTGAAAAAGGAGTGTATCTTTGAATTATATTATATTAGAATGGGGTTTTTTTGGTCTTTTTTTAATCTTTTTTTTTTAATTTAATGTATATGAGCACACTGTAACTGTTTTCAGAGACACCAGAAGGCATCAGATCCCATTACATATGGTTATGAGTCACCATGTGTTTGCTGGGAACTGAACTCAGGACCTCTGGAAGAGCAGTCAATGCTCTTAACCACTAAGCGATCTCTCCAGCCCTGTTTTTGTTTTGTTTTGTTTTTTAATGTGTATTACTGTGTTTTTGTTGTTGGGTGTTTTTTTGTTTGTTTGTTTGTTTGTATATCTGTGTACTCATGCAAGCCTGATATCCATGAAGGCTGTAAGAGGGCATCAGATACCCTGTGGCTATAGTTCTATTCCCAGCACCTATGAGGTGGTGTTTTTTTTTTTTGTTTTGTTTTGTTTTGTTTTTTTGGTTTTTTTTTTTTGTTTTTTTTGTTGGTTTTTCAAGATAGGGTTTCTCTGTATATCCCGGGCTATCCTGGAACTCACTCTGTGGCTGGCCTCGAACTCAGAAATCCACCTACCTCTGCCTCCCAAGTGCTAGGAATAAAGGCGTGTGCCACCACCGCCTGGCCACCTATGAGGTGTTTTATAGTCATCTATAATTTTAGTTTCAGGGGATCCAACACTGTCTTGTGGCTTCCAAAGACACTGCCAATATGTGATACATAAACATACAAGAAGTCAAAACACTCATACACATAAAGATGACAAAATTAAACAACAAAACCCAGTTAAGAAAATCTGCCGGAGGAGTCAGATTCAAAGGAGGAAACAAGTGGCTGGAATTTGGGTGTGGTAGCACTTAGGAGCCTGGGGCAGACAGATTGCTATGAATTTGAGGTCAGCCTTTCATACGTAGTGAGTTCAGGTCATCCAGGGCACAATAAAATAAAACAACAGATTGGAGCCTGGCGTTCAAGGTGCATACCTTTAATCCCAGCACTTGGGAAGCAGAGGCAAACAGAGCTCTGAATTTGAGGTCAGCCCGTCCTATGGAGTGAGTTCCAGGATAGCCACGGCTACAGAGAGAAACCCTATCTAGGGAAAGTATGGAGGACAGGGCAGGACAGGCGGGGCAGGAAGGGTCAGGACACGACAAAAACAAACAAACAAAAACAAAACAAGAGGTTGGAGTGACAGGCACAATAAAGCATGATATAAGGTTCTAGGAAGCATCAAGGAAGTGTCCCAAGGCCACAGAGTTTTCGTGGGTCTGAAGAACTAAGGCTTGTTGGGGTATGTCATGGAAAGGTTGAATTCACATGAGGCTGGATTGAAAATCGGGGCCAGCTGATTCATGATGAAGATTTCAGCCCTTACCCTGGTAGTCAGTGGGAGATGTGACATCAAGGGGAGTCAGATGAAGATGTAGAACCAGAGTTCTCAGCAATACCACAGCAGAAGGATGCTGCATGCTCCCCTTGAACCTCTTCTTCAACCGAGCCTACCCTGCCTCTCAGCCAGGGGTGACTGGGCACCCCCGGCACACCCTGGGGTTTGGGGGACACAAGCCAAAGTCTGGAATGGGATCCACAGCCCATGTCTTCCTTCTCCAGACGGGAAGGGGACACAGCGGAGTCTGGGATGAATGCAGTGGTTCCTGGCCTCCTCTCTGGGTACACAGGAACAGGTGTGCCCCTTGGAGTCAGGAACAGGGTATGAGGTCTACCTTTTCCCTTGGGGGATCTGCACACCAGGCAGAGAGGAGAGGCAGAGCCCAGGATGAGTGGAATCAGTCTGATTAAGAGCAAAGTGCAGAGAGAACCGGAGGGGCTTGTGGGGAGAAAGCCTTCCTCTGGAGTCTCCAGGTGTTATGCTATGTAACTCAGTCCCCATGATCTTCAGTGGGGTGTCATGGTTACATGTTCCAGAGCAGTTACACAGACAAGTAGGGAGCGGCTCCACTTCTAGCCATCTCAGATCTTTGAGATTCCTGGAGTCTGAGCTCACTCAACCTTGTTAGTTGTTACATCTGTCTGGTAACATTGTCACGCATGGCCTACACTACTCTACAGCTGTCTGAGAATCCTATTATGGTAAAATATAGACAATACATTTTGCCTTTTTTGTTTTCTTTATATTTAATGTATATGGGTATTTGGCCTGTATGTATATTTGTGCACCAGGTGAGTGTCTGGTGTCAGTGGAGGCAGAACCCTCTGGAACCCAGTTTCCTGGAAATAGTTACATGTTTGTGAGCTACTATGTAGGTGCTGAGAATTGAATCTTGGTACTCTAGAAGAGCAGCCAGTGCTCTTAACCACAGAGCAAACTCTTCAGCTCCTGTTTTGTCTTGTCTTTGAGACAGGGTCATGCTACATAGTTTAGGCTGGTCTAACTACACAGTCTGAAACTGTGCAGCCCTGACTGGATACTCATTCAAGGTGATCCTACAGTCATAAGCTTATGTGTCAGCACAACCAGCCTTATTTTTGCATTTTAAAAAGCAGGATTTCGCAGCATTAAGTACATCCTCGGTGTAGTGAACTGTCAGTCCAGTTATCTCCTGGAATTTTTCATCATTACAAACTGAAATGTTGCATTTCTTTAAAGACTGATTCATGACCAAGTGGTGGTGATGCACGCCTTTAATCCCAGCACTTGGGAGGCAGAGACAGGCGTATTTCTGAGTTCAAGGCCAGCCTGGTCTACAGAGAGAGTTCCAGGACAGCCAGGACTATACAGAGAAACCCTGTCTCAAAAAAAACATAAATAAATAAATAAATAAATAGATAAATAAATAAATAAATACTGATTCATACCAGACAGTGGTAGCTCACTTCTTTAGTCTCAGCGCTTGAGAGGCAGAGGTAGGCAGATCTGGTCTACAGAGTGAGTTCCAGGAGAGCCAGGGATATACAGAGAAACCCTGTCTGAATAAAACAAAACAAACAGAAAGACTAACTCCTCACTGAACCCTCCCAAGGCCCTGGCTGCTTTCATTCTGCTGTCTGAGTCCGACAGCTCCTGGAAGCTTCTATCAGTGAATCATTTGTCAAAGGATGGTGTTACCCTTTGATAACCTTTTGAGACATCTACCCGGTCCATCTCAGTCTTCTTTAGCTAATCACGAGACAGCCTCAGCACCACAGTCACATCCTGGAGCCTTCTTTTTGTCCCATTTCCAGTTAGTTCTTGCTGAGGTCTCTAGACCTTCCTGCAGGTGTCCATGTAAGAACACATGACAGTGTGACAGTGTGAGACAGGATATACCACATGGTTGCTGTATGTGTATTTATTTTTTTCTTTTGCTGCATTTTCTTCCCTCCCCCCTTGGTGCCATGACAAACTACTACAAAGTTTGTGGCTGAAAACAACACAAAGTAATTTACAGTTCCTTGGGCTAAAAATACAATACGGATCTCTCTATAAGCTACAACCAGTGTAAGTGCAGATCCCTGTTGCTTGCTGGAGGTTCTCAGGGATCGTGATTTTTTTTTTTTCAACTTCTGGAGGCCACTTTCATTTGTTAGCCTTATTGCCCCTGCTTCCATCTCAAAGTGAGCAATGGGGCATCTCCCTGATATCCTCATATCCTCTTTCCCAGTAACAGATTGGAATGGTTCTCTGGCTTGCAAGACTCACTTGCTGGCATAATCTAAAACAGTCTCCTCCTCCTCCTCCTCCTCCTCCTCCTCTTTTATCTTTTTTTTACATTTTATTTTATGTATATGAATGTGTATGTGCATGTTGCACGTGTCCATGGAAGTCAGAAGACAGTACTCGGTTCCTTGAGTTACAGAGAGTTGTGAGCCACCATGCAAATGCTGTAAGTGGAACCAGGCAAGAAAAAGAAATGCTTTTTCTTTCCTTCTTAACTGCTGAGGCATCTTTCCAGATCCATTTTATCTTTTTTGTTTTTGTTTTTCAAGACAGGATCTGCAAAGCTTGCTAACTTAAAATTACCTATGTGGCTCAGACTAGCCTTGAGTAAACAATCCTCTTAACTTATCATTCTGAGTGCTAAGTTTACTGAAGTATGTCACCACAGTTGCCAGGGTCCTGTACCTTAATGTCTGTACAGAGAATATTTTGTAATCTAAGACAGCACACTCAAGGGGTCTAGGATTGGGACATAGACATCTTTGGGGGTAGTATTTGTTCCGCCTGCTATCCCGATGTAATGAAGGTATGTTTTTAAGTGTGTGTAAGTTTGGGTTTCCTCAGCCTTTGCTTCCAACACAGAAAGGCTGTCTTCTTACTTTTGTCCGTTTTGGTCAGAGGAAAGTTTGACTGTGGTAAGCAAATATATACAAACCCATCATGAAAATAGAAGCCAGTGAGAGCTCCCTTCCTGAGGCTGGCATTCTAGGGAATTGGAAGTGAATTTAAACGGATCCCTTCCAACTCATCCATCCGTCTTAAAATCTATATGTGATGGTTTGAGTGAGAATTGTCCCCCATAGGCTAGAATCTTTGAACATTTGATTCCCACTCGGGGATATTGTTAGAGGAGAGATGGCATACCCTTACTAGAAAAGTTATGTTCCTGGGGATGGGTTTGAGAATTCATAGCCTTTCTCTAATTTCAGTTTGCTTTCTCTTCTTCATGCATGTAGTAGAAGGTAAGATCTCTCTTTGTGCACAGCTTTCTGTGCTGACTGCTTTCTGCCATGCTACATTACCATTATGGACTTTTATCTCTCTAAGAACTCTAAGCCCCCAAAGCCTTTCTCCTATAAATTTCCTTGGACATGGTATTTATTACAACAACAGAAATGTATTTAATGCGTAGGTCAAGTCCTGAGAGTCCTCAGTGAGATGTCCAAAAATCCTGAAGTGAAGGAATCTTATTTTGAGCCTGGGGTGCATTTCTGGGCCAAACTTCCCTGTAGGGCCTCCTGGCTCTCCACTATAAATATATTTAGCCACACCCAGGGCTTTTTCTTTTTTGTTTCTTTGTTTCCTTCCTTCCTTCCTTCCTTCCTTCCTTCCTTCCTTCCTTCCTTCCTTCCTTCCTTCTTTCTTCTTCTTTTCTAGACAGGGTTTCTCTGTATATCCCTGGCTGTCCTGAAACTCACTCTGTAGACCAGACTGGCCTCGAACTCAGAAATCCGCCTGCCTCTGCCTCCCAAGTGCTGGGATTAAAGGCGTGCGCCACCACTGCCCTTAAAACAAAATTTTAAAGCATTTTATTTATGTATTTTTTTAATGTATGAGTGCTCTGTCTGTATGTATGCCTGCATGCCAGAAGAGGACACCAGATCTCATTATAGATGGTTGTAAGCCACCACCTGTGGGTGCTGGGAATTAAACTCAGGACCTCTGGAAGAGTGACCAGTACTCTTAACCGCTGAACCATCTCTCCAGACCGACAAATGTAACTTTTAAGACATAAAAAGAAGTTTCCATGAGATGAATTCAAGATTGACATTCTTTTTCTTTGCTTTGAGACTGGGTCTCTTGCATCCTAGGCTGGTCTAAAACTCACCACTTAGCTGAGGATGACCTTGAATTTCTGATCCTCCTGCCTCTAGTGACTACCTTCCTCGTGCTGAGATCTGAAGTATTGTTATCACATTCATTTTCTGTAGGGATCAGGATCAAACCCAGAGTTTCATGTGTTCCATAAGCATTTTACCAACTGTGCTATAAGCCCAGGCCAACAGTCTTAAATGGTAGATTTAGCTCAAGTGAACCACTTTGCTTTCCTGACCCTTAGGTTTCTTTTCTTTTATACTGAGACACAGTTTTACCACGACGCTTAGGTTGGCTCTGAATCTCTATGTAGAGGAGGACGATCTCACACTGGAAGAAATCTGTCTTCCTAGTGCTGAGATTTAAAGTGGATGCCAATAGTTTAGGTTAGCCTTAGGTTTCTTTTTTTCTTTTTGGTTTTTCAAGACAGGATTTCTCTGTGTAGTCTTGGCTATCATGGAACTCCCTCTGTAGACCAGGCTGGCCTCAAACTCACAGAGTTCTACTGGCCTCTGCCTCCCTCCTGAGTGCTGGGTTTAAAGGCTTATGCCACAACTGCCCAGCTTAGCCTAAGGTCTCCTCTGAGCTTACTTGGAGCAGGATTCCCCGGGGTTAGGTTGAAGCCATGAGGAGACTAAGTGTGGAAGCCGCTATTGGCAAGGAAGATGGCGACTGCCTCAGTTTCCTCTGTCACTTGTCCCAGGACTAGCCACGTTCCCAAGATAATGAGAGGAGTGAGTAAGCAAGAACCACAGGCCCTGACAGTCACATCATTTAGCCCTGGGCCTTCCTGGGTCTTGCAAACATCTGTGTAGAGTCACAGGTTTTCATCTAGCCCGAGGGCTCTGGGTTTATTTTTGGGTATTGGGAAATTGCCATTTTGACCCTGCTTTCCATTTTTCAGAGCTGGAAACATGGTCAGGATATAAAATTAAAGAAAACAGGAGCTTAGGGATGAGACATTGTCTCTTTGCGGTCCTTAAAGAGACCAATAGGACCAAGGTAAGACCTCAATAACCATCCTATTCCATCCTATTCACATGAGCATCACCAATGCCCTACCCCATCTGAATTCTCTAACACTGTTACTCTAGCCCCATCCATCTAGGTGTGCCCAGGTACATTCTCACAGCCCTCTAATCATAGAACCCACTTCTAACTCTGTCGTTGGCCATCCTTCTCCGTGCATTTTTTTCCTACTTGTTCACCAAAAGGGTTAACTCCTCAAGGTCCATTTAAATAGTTTCTCCTCTGGGCGGGGAGGAAAGTATGAATTCATTTCATCCAGAGGTCATTCATCTCTCCATTTTCAGTGTTCTCCTAATGTTCTCTGTATATATTGATCTCAACACTAACCATCTTCTTCTATAATTGTTTCAGTCCCCACTAGGCTGCATTTTTTTTTTAATCTAGGGGAGGATTTCTTTTTAAACTCTGTTTATCTTTCACTCCAGAGCCTAACAATGTGTCTGACACTCAGCTGACATTCAACAAATGTCGCTAGCTAATTAGTCACCATGAGTTGTTAAACCTGACTGGGGACTTTGGAACGAAACTCTAAACTACTGGGGAATAGCCATGTGTCCAGAGCTGTGATGAAGGGTCAAAGGGGAAGACTGTCTGAGATAGAGAGTAGATAAAGAAGAGAAGAGGGACATCTGGGCACAATGATCATAGGAGAGTAGGTGAAATAACCAGAAGAATGGCCTCAGGGCTGGAGAGATGGCTTGGTGGTTAAGAGCACTGACAGTTCTTCCAGAGGTCCTGAGTTCAATTCCCAGCAACCACATGGTGGCACACAACCATCTGTAATGGATCTGATGCCCTCTTCTGGTATGTCTGGAGACAGGGACAGTGTACTCATTCATATACATAAAATAAATAAATCTTTAAAAAAAAAAAAAAAAGAAGAAGAATGGCTATGGAGGCACAGAGACCGACCGTTGCAGCTCTACCCTCTAGAAGCTTATCATCTACTGGGGTAGCAAACAGAAACATGGTTTTGTACAAAATTGGGCCACAGTAGACCAAATCCTCCTTTAAAGCACCATTTTTGTGCTTGTTCCAGGTTACACTCAATTCACCATCTACATCTGTTTGGTTTACTACTTAACGTTGGTGGGAACTATTTTCTGCCTTCTTCATTCACTCTTGATGACCTCACCCCATTGTGTAGCTTAGAGACCATAACTGCCATGAAATATCCAGCCCAGCTTTCCTATTGATCTGCAGACCCACATGTCTCTGTGCTCCCTCAAACTCTGTAATGTAAAGTGCATCTCAAACTCAACACAGACTGTCCCACCAAAACCTTCCTCAGTCTTTTTAACCTAAAAAAAAAAAAAAAAAAAAAAAAAATGACAACACCAGCCTTCCAGTTGTTTGGGTCAAAAAAATTTTGGTTCCTTCCTCGGATGCCCTATAATTTACATCCTATTAGTCAGCAAACACTGCTTTCTCTACTTCTGTTTGTTTCTCTTAGAGAAAGTATCTCTGTGTAATCCTGGGTATCCTGGAGCTTTCTATGTAGATCAGGCTAGCCTCAAATTCAGAGATCTGACTGCCTCTGTCTCCCACATGCTGGATTAAACGTGTATGCTACCATGCCAAGCTGACTTCTCTACTTCTGATTTGTTCAAAATTTGTCCATTTCTCATCCTCTACCTCTGATTTTTTTAAAGTGTTATTTTATCTTAATTGCATTGTTTTAATTGTGTTTTGCGTGCATGCCTAGTGCCTGTGAAAGTCAGATAAAGGTGTTGAATCCCCTGGAACTGGAGTTACAGTTGTGAGTAGCCATGTGGATGCTGGTGATTGAACTAGCTCCTCTTCAAGAGCAACAAATGTTCTTAACCATAGAGCCATTCCTCCAGCCCCTTTAGTGTTTTGAGACAAGGTCTCCCTGGCTGTCCTTGAACTTGACCAGGCTAGCTCTGAACTCAAAGAGATCTGCCTGTCTCTGCTTCTTGAATGATGTTTGTTTGTTTGTTTGTTTGTTTTTTGGTTTTTCGAGACAGGGTTTCTCTGTGTAGCCCTGGCTGTCCTGGAACTCACTCTATAGACCAGGCTGGCCTCGAACTCAGAAACCCGCCTGCCTCTGCCTCCAAGTGCTGGGATTAAAGGCGTGCGCCACCACCGCCCCGCTCCGTGACTGGTCTGTAATTCATAGATATTCTCATACCTCTGCCTTCCAAATGCTGGGGTTAAAGTCATGTGCCTCCATGCCCAGCCTCAATAAATATTTGTTAAAAGGATGAACAAAAAGGATGGACATTTCCAAGTGATAAATTTACCCTTTGGTGAAAATCTGTTTTTCTGTTCCCTCTGAAGACAGTCTTTTATTTGTGTGTGTGTGTGTGTGTTTTGAGACAGGATCTCCCTGTGTAGCTCTAGCTGTCCTCGAACTCATTATGTAGACCCAGCTAGCTTCAAACTAAGAGAAATGTGCCTGCCTCTTGAGTCCTGGGATTAAAGGCCTATATTACCATGCCTGGTTGTAATTGGACATTTTACAATTTTGTGAGTTTCTTTTTTCTTTCATCCTTCTCCACCCCTCCTCTTTCACCTTTTTAACCCTCTAACAGTAGGTGGGGGGGGGGGGAAAGAGAGTGACGATACTATTAATCTACTTCCTGCTGATTAGTTTCTTGCAGCAAGTTTGATCTTTGTCACCAGGGTATCTAATTTCTTTTCTTTCTTTCTTTCTTTCTTTTCTTTTTTTTGTCTGACTACTAAGCAAACCTCATCCAATCACCTGTCAATCAATCAGCCACACCCTACCGGGGCTCTAGCATTTAAATATCCTCTGAAAAGTCCCCAGAATTCCAAACATCACACAATCGCAGAATCTATCTGTAGCTGGCCAAATCAACCTCTGCCGGCGGACAAGGCAAATTGTAGCTGCTATGGACAATCTGAAGCAGCCCCATAACAAAATCAAACAAAAACACATTTTTTTTTGGCATTTATTTAACTATTCTTTACTGTGGGCATCAGCTTGGGCCCCAAGTATACCAGGTAAAGCCGAAGTTTGCATTGTACATCTCCTCCTTAGTGCATAGCCTGTACAACTCCACAAGGAGAGGTGGCACCCATCACTTGGTGTGGAATACAGACCGCCATCTTTCATGATGATGGCCTCCTCCTCCTCCTCCTCCTCCTCCTCCCCCCCCACCCCCCAAGAAGAATCTGCAGGATCCTCTGGTGCTTCTCTGCCTGGAAGAGCAGTGAGCGAGACCCTGGCCTCCAAGTCCTTGATCAGCTGGTGCTCTCAGTTCCACTCCATCATTCCCCAGTAGGCAACGCCCCAATGCCCACAGCACACATCGTGTAGCCATGTAGCTGGGCACACGCTGTCAGGAGCAGGTTCTGCTTGCAGTCAATGGAGCCACGCCTCCTGGGGGGGGGGAACATGTGCTGCTTCACCTTCCACGGTGCCATACTTGCAAACCCACAAAAATACATTTATGTGTTTTTAAGGAAACCAAATTTCTTTCTCTCTCTCTCTCTCTCTCTCTCTCTCTCTCTCTCTCTCTCTCTCTCTTTCTTTCTTTCTTTTTGGTTTTTTTTCGAGACAGGGTTTCTCTGTGTAACCCTGGCTGTCCTGGAACTCAGAAATCCGCCTGCCTCTGCCTCCCAAGTGCTGGGATTAAAGGCGTGTGCCACCACCACCCGACTGGAAACCAACATTCTTACTGCACCTAGTTAATTTTTTTTTTCCTGATTCACATTTATTTAGTGTGGAAGGCAGCAAACAACTGCTGCAATGTGCACACGCAGGTCAGAAGACTACTTGTGACAGGCAGCTCTCTCCTTCTACCATGTGTGTCCTAGGGATTGAACTTGGGTCCTAGGGCTTGTCAGCAAGCACCTCTGCCCACTGAACTATCTAACTGGCCCTTATTTTTATTTTTAAAATTTATACTTGGTTTTGTGAGAGACAGGGACTTATACATTTCAGGCTGCATTGAACCCGCTACACAGCCCAGTCCAATCTTGAACTTCACATCCTCTTGTCTCAGGTTCCTGAGTGCTACAATTTTAATAAGCAGAGCTTGCTAAAGTTTAAAAACGTTTTAAGCTGAAGCTGAACTCTTGGCCAATAAAATTAGACTTGATAGGAACCACACAGTGAAACTCTTGAATAGCAGCTCTGTCTCATCCATTCTTCACCACAGCCAAGGACAGGAGGAAAACTAGGCAGATTATCGTGCTAGTTAAAGAAGAAACAGTGTAGACAAAGAATTTACAGGCCTGGGGAGATGCCTTAGGGGTTAAAGTGCTTGTTCTAAAAGAGGGCAGGACTGAGGTTTAGATCCTCAGAAACCACATGAATGCTGGATGGTTATGGCAACCAGCCTGTAATTTCAGTACAGAGAATTCCCAGAGAACCTGGATAGTCAGACTAGCCAGCCGTAGCAGGGACTTCTGGTTTTGAATAAGAATAAGATAGAAGAACCGTTGAGAAAGATTTCCAGTATCACTCTTGGGCCTCCACATACATACACATCCATCCACACACACAAGCTGTTCAAACACTCATACATTTAAGATAAAAATTTAAGCAGATAAAAAGGGACCAGCATGGTGGTACACAGCTTCTATACCCGCACGGGGGAAGGCAGGAAGGACTATTCCTAAAGCCAACCTGGTCTAGCTAGTGAGTGTCAGGCCAGTCAGGAATACTCAGTGAGACTCTGTCTCAAAAAAGAAAAGGAAATATTATGAATATGATGTAGTTCCGTGGCAGAGGTTTGTCTAGCATGTTCAAGGTATCCGCTCAAAGACAAGAATGGATATGATCAAACAGGAAATTGAGTCTGAGAGAACAGAAGGGAAGAAACAGATGTTCCTGGAACACAGCAGCACACACAGCATCCATACAAGCGAACATTTCTGGAAACCATTCTATTTCGAGGAGATTAACACACAAACACCACCTAGAGACAGGAGGGCGGGACTAAACAGACACTGGCGAGAGGCTAGCCTGAAGAAACCCGACGCTCGAGATTCAAGGCGGAGCCAATAGGTAGGCGGAGCAAATGTCCTCCCCCAACTAGTACGTAACTAAGGTTCGTCAACATCACTTCCGGTTTGGTAGTTGAAGCGGGAAACAAAAGGAGACGGAAAGCGCATGCGTTAGTGAGTCCCGGATTCTGGTGTGTTCTTCCGCTCAGACCTGGGGAAGCGCTTCCGGGTCGCCGCCGGCTGCCGGCTCTTGGCGCGGTAAGTGCGGAAACGAGACTGCTGCCGTCTCTTTGCTTGTTCTTTCTTCCGGCTTCCAGAGAAACCCAGTTCCTTTGACTCGCCTCCCTAGCAGCTCGTTTCTCCCTTTTTTACTCTTAAAGACATCCTGCTCATTGGCCGCTTCCTTGAGTCTAAGCCCCACCCATCACACATGTTCCGTCATGCATTGGTTTCACTTCCTGTCACCCAACATTTCTTTCAGTTAATTGGCTTCAGCCAGGCCGCGCGCAATTTGCGATTAGCATCCCTATTAGGTCAAAATCCTGACGGAGACCCGCCCCTGCCTCCTTCTTGTTGGTCAAACTCGCAGTCATTATCATAATAAGCAAAGAATGGGAGGTGGTGGGTAGGGTTTTAGGATACAAAAATCTGTCAGTACTTTTGGGATCGTGGTGGACCCCTTTTTTCCTGTCACACGGACCTTGGGAGCTTTGGTCTAGGGAATGACAGCGTGTAGTTCTGCGTGGGTCAAATTAAGTTAGAACAAAAGCTAGAGTAGAGCCGGGTGTTGTAGCTGGTGTACGCCTGTAATCCCAGCATTCGTGGGCTGAGGCATGCGGATCTCTGTGAGTTTGGGACTAGCTTGGTCTGTATAGTGAATTCCACGCCAGTCACGGCTAAATAGTGAAACTTTGTCTCATTTACTAAAAATAGGGGGAAACACCAAGGTAGACACCAATTCTATTTTTTTCCTGTGACCTTCCTACAGTGCTGGACCAGGATCCCTTCCTTGCGTATGTTTTAAGCCCCCACCGAGTGTGTGGCCAAAGTCAAGCTCTACATGTCACTGGGTTTGTGAGCTGAGGGGTTTTAGTTCAGCTTCTTGGTAACCTTCCTGGTCATCAGCTTCAGCCCACAGAGTCGATTTTGTTCTCTTACATGTTAGTTCATTATTCATTTTTCCATTTCTTTGTTTATCTATTTTACCCACCCCTCCTAGAATATCTTTTATCCTTGGTTGTGTGTATTGCAGTTTGACTGGTTGGTGAGAGAGGTGGTTCATGTCCAAAACGTTTTGCACTGGTTGGATGTGACATGAATCAAAAGAGCAAAAAATAAGTTTTATGATGTGTGTGCGTGTGTGTTTAAAATGAATTTTAGTAGATCTTTGGTGTCGCTAATTTTGTACATAACCACAATGCCACGTTCCATCTCTGGCTCCCAGTCTCTTCTCTCCTTAAGCAGCATACAGCTTTACTCATTGTTTTATTTTTTTGTCATAATAACTTTGAGGATGATATAATTTTAATTATCCCCATTCTTACAGATGAGGAAACTGAGGCCCAGAGAGGTTAAGTGTATTGGCCAAAGTCAAAGAGCTAGTAAGTGATGGAGCCAGGACTCAAACTCAGGTCTGTCTGATTTCAAGAGGGAAGGGCAGTTTCTCTGCTACCTCCCACTCCACCCCATCCCTAAATTAAATTACAACTGCATCAAAACAAAACAAATTCATGTGACCCTTTCCCTCAGCTTAGGAGCAATGTCCACCTTGTTCCCTTCACTCTTCCCTCGTGTGACTGAGACACTGTGGTTTAATCTGGATCGACCCTGTGTGGAGGAGACAGAGCTGCAGCAGCAGGAGCAGCAGCATCAGGCCTGGGTGAGTGAGGACCTAGCTCAGCATGGAGGTGTACCCCGAGTCGTGACCTTGCCTTACACTGGAGACCTGCTTAGAAAATCATTTTTCTCTGTGTTTGGAATAGTCAAGCTGGGTTCTTAGGGATAAAGTTCTTACTTTGTGGTACCCTAACTTGCTGAGGGACCATAGAACTTTGGGGCTAGATTAGTACATGCCAAGCTCCTGGCAGCCTAAGATCTTTTCTATACATCACAGGACTTCAGAATTTAACAAGATGCCATATTCTAGGCTGAGTGTCTCATTTCACCCTCACCAGAATTATATGAAAAAACTGAGGCCAAAAGACTTTACCTATGTCCATCAATTTTATAAGGAACAGATGACAGGAGAAAGGGAGATGGCATCTTCCTGAGAATTGGGGGGAAGAAGCTTTGTTTCAACATTTGGAGGTCTATTAAGGGGTCGTGTAAGCTACCTGACTTCTCTGCTTGTGCCTTGGCCCTACTTTTCCCCATACTCCTTTGCCCACAGCTCCAAAGCATCGCAGAGAAAGACAACAACCTGGTACCTATTGGCAAGCCTGCCTCAGAGGTGAGTAGTTCCTGTGGGTGGGGCCTATGTGAAGCCCAGTAGAACAAGGCTTTACTTTAATGGCCTTGCTTTTGGCTCAGAACAGTTGTAGTTTTCAATCTGGGTAGACAGAAAAAGTGGGAGCTTGAGGGGCGAGGCATTGTGCCTAGTACTAAGGTCCTTGAGGTCGTGCAGCAGCCTACCAGACTCGAGGCGGGCAGGGCTGGGAAGGAGGAGGCTCCAGGTAGCCAGCTCCTGACATGGTCCAGGAACCCTGAGGCCTACAGAGTCTTTTGCTCTAGCAGCACTACGATGACGAGGAAGAAGAGGATGATGAAGATGACGAGGACAGTGAAGAGGATTCAGAGGATGATGAGGACATGCAGGACATGGATGAGATGAATGACTACAATGAGTCACCTGATGATGGAGAGGTCAATGAGGTAGGCGGGGTGTAGGGGAGGGCCTTTGTTCCTAGGCTCCTGCCCCTGATCTAATTGATGGCCAAGGCATACAGAAACCCTGGCTGTACCCAGGGGCAGGATCTGGGCTGAGGCTGGCTGAGGCCCCTCCCCACCCACACCCAGCCTCCTCTTCAGGTGGACATGGAAGGCAACGAACAAGATCAGGACCAGTGGATGATCTAGGTAGACAAGCCAAGGTGCCCTCAGTGTGATTCCAGAGCACCCCAACCTATTTTGAATCCACAGCCGCAGCCTTCAGCCTGCAGAACCAGCTTGTGGCTGTAGTGCCTAAAGCTTTCCCTTAGGCACTTCCTCAGCTGCTGCCAGGACGAGCTCTCCTTGGGCCCTTCCAGGCCATCAGTCTTCCCTTGAATCCCAAAAGCCTGAGCCCATCCCACCATCCTGGCTGGTACCTCACTCCTTGGCTGCCAGGTGTGGTCCCTTTCTAACCTTCTTTAATAAAGACACAGGACTGATTCTTTCCCCAGTGTCTATTCCCTGTTTGTTGGTGGGACCCAGAGTTCAGCATCTTTTCTTGGACATTGGGACAGGGTTATGTAAGGGCTCTCAAGCAAACCTAATGGACTACGTTGGCCAGCCAGGATCAGAGCCCAGGTTTCTGTGATTGATAATTCTTATGGCCTAGCTTGTACCCATATGTTCCTGCAGGGCCTCATTGTCTGCAGCTGCCACAGATCTCGTCTGAGTCTCATAGCTGGGAGGCTCTAGGGTTGTGCCAACCAGATGTCTTGTTTTGTTTTATTTATTTCATGCCTAAAAGTGTTTTGTCAGTATGTATGTATATCACATGTGTGCCTGTGCCATGTGAGTGCTGGAAATTGAACCCATGTCCTTTAGGTAGAGGGCAGCAAGCAGTGCTCTTAACTGTAGAGCTGTCTCTCCAGCCCCTTCACCCAGCTGTCTCAGTGTTAGAGTAAACTGAATCTCAGAGGAGGGAAGGACTCACTTGGAGGGAGCAATCAATAACTTAAGTTGACAGCTCAGGCCTCTTGCTTCCAGTTCCTGTATGAGGGGACCTTGTGGGACCAAGAAGGCTGATAGAATTTGACACTTCAGATCAGTATGGAGGTTGGAGGGGAACAAAGTTGAAAAGAAAGCCTCCCCAGCTTGAGCCTAGCATGTTTTGGATAGTAAACAGAAAGGGAAAGGAGATATTCTGAGGTCTGCTTGAATGGGGTTGGGATTGTATTAATAAATGTCCCAGGTCCTGGACCTCAGCCAGGTCCAGTATAAGTGAGTTGGGCTATGCCATCCTTGATGGCAGGGAAGTCTGGGAGGCTGGTGTGGTGGAGGCGGCAGCGATAGCGACCACAGCTCTTGGTGTATTGTAGGAAGCGGGGTGCACCAGGAAAAAGCACATGGTCAGCCAGTACAGTGGCACCATGTGGGAGCAGAGCATGGGCCTCCAGTAGCTGTAGATCCCTTAAGTAATAGCGAGGTCGATGTGCCAGAAGCACCAGATCTGCCCGATTCAGGTGGTGCTGAGCTCTTAGGCGTGGGATCACTTCCTCTGAGCTGCCTGCAATGAGCTCCACCTGTGGGGAAAGCCATAGCTGCAGGTGAGGAGAAGAACTGCTTTCCCACTCTAGACTCCACCAGGATCTAGCTGATTTATGCCAGGTACTAATCTAGGCCCTCACAAGTGTCTCACGTTTCCTCTGACCTCAGAAGTCCAGTAGTCAGTCTCAGTATTGTAATTTCTATTATGTGCCCATGAAGAAGCTGAGAATCAGGATATGTGCTTCACCTGGGGCCACACTAACCAAAGAGTAGGATTTGGACTCAGACTTGCTGAGCTATGGAGAGCTTCCTCTTAGCTGCTGCTTTTGTAGCAATGACTCAGGACTGGGGGTAAGAGCAACATGCCCTCCAGGATGCCAGCTGCCTGAGTGGAGCTGCCTCCTTCAATGGGAGTCCCTCATAAAAGAGGCCTGGTCTGAGCAATTCCTGGGATAGTTGAAGAGAGATCATCGTTGGGGAGATGGGGGCTGACCATTTGCTCATCGAAGCCAGCCAGCCGGATGACTTTTTCAGCCACTGCTGCTGTACGTGAGTCCCGCTCCACAGTGAGAAGGCGACTCCCAGGGGGCAAGGCTCGTGCAATAAGCAGTGTAGAGTATCCGCAGTAGGTGCCCAGCTCCAGCACACAAGCAGGGGCCTTCTCTTCCACAAGCCGCATCAGAATCTGACCTATGAGGCAAGATGGCTGTCATAGAAAACATTCAAAACGTGTGCCCAGAGTCAAACATGCTGTGCTTTCTAAATATTGTATTTACATATGAGGCTGACAGGCTGACTTTGCCCTTTCCCACACCTATCCATCCACCTGGCCAACTTGAGAGGAATCCTTCTAGACTCCGTTTAGATGTTCCTTCCTCCAGGAGGGCCCAGGCAAAATATCCACCCTATCTTCCAGGTTCTTGAGACATTTTCAATTTCATACTTAAATGTACTCCCCTATTGCTGACTGTCTTTTTGATTTTGGAATTGGATAAATCTTTTAATACTTAGAAGTACTTGTGCTGTCTCAGCAGACAGCTATCCTGAATTGGTTGTGGAAGCCTCTTTGGTAGGGAAGAGAGTCTAGAATAGATAATTACAAAGCTCTGAGTTATGGTTATTCTCCTATGTTATAATCTTTTTGAGGCCAGCATTTGTGGCTGGTTTACCCTCTGTGATCTCTACCTCCCTCAGCACCTGGCACAAAAGAGTGGCAATAAATGTCTGCTGGACAATTGAATAACTTGGTCCAGACTCCTCATTTCTAAGTGCAAGGGGGAAAAAGTCATAAACACAATCACGAAGCTTCCTAATTTACCCAGGTAAGCAGCGGGTGATGCTAGGTTTTTCTTCACCGTTTTGGGATTATTTCTCAAACAGAAGGGAAGGGGAAGGGACACTGACCTTTGACAGGGCCCATGTGGCTCAGGTACTCGCAGCAGCTGCTCCAGTGGTCTAGAGTGGTGAGGATGTGACCAGGGTCTCCAGGCAGGGCATGGGTGAGCACATAGCTGAAGGCTCTCTCCTCAATTCGAAGGCCTGACAAGCAGTCTCGAAAGCTTCTCAGCAGGACTGTACGCACTAGCAGTCGGAAATGGTGCCGGTATCTCACTAGCAGTGTTACCACGAGTGGCAGGAATGCCAGAGCAATGGCAGGAGACATTGCCCCTACCTGGGTCCTAGGATAGAGGGAGGTTGCGTGGGTGGGGGAACCTATATGTACCATTTGCCTGTCATTTGTGCAGACTTATTTATGCAATTACCATGCTTATACAAACATGGCTGAGAGGCTGTCCTTTGCCAAAGACAGAGCAGAACTGAAATTAAATCTAACCTATGCTCATTCTAACCTCCCGCTGCCAGTATTTAACACTCAACCCTAAACTCTGGTCCTGGCTGCAGATCCAGTACTACATTGTTCCCTATCCCACCCACTTTCTGACTTTCCTCAAGACTCTTTTCATCAGTTTCTTGGGGTGTCTTCCTCCTATCATACTCCATCTGCCTGGACTCCTGATCCATTATAGTGTAGCAAAAGATTAAAGCTTTGTTGTCACACCCATTCACATTCTCACTGTGCTTTGTCTCAGTAAAAGGTAATCAAAACACCATGCCTGGGGCTGCAGAGATGGCTCAGTGGTTAAGAGCACTTGCTCTTGCAGAGGACATAGTTTGTTCCTACTACTCATATGTTACTTCACAACCATCCAGCTAGATCCTCAGCTCCAGAGGATCCAACCCCACTTCTGACCTCCAGGGGCTCACACAAGCGAAAATGAATATAAGCAAAACACCCATAAAATCTTAACAACAAACAAAACATTTGAGGGATGGCTTTGTAGTTAAGAGCACTGGCTGCTCTTCCAAAGGTCCTGGGTTTGATTCTCAGCACCCACATTGGTTGCTCACAACTGTCTGCAACTCCAGGCCCAGGGGATTCAGCGCCCTCTTGTGGTCACTGTGGTCACTATATGCACATAGTGCATAGAAGTACATTCAGTACATTTGGGCAAGACACCTATACATATAAAATAGAAATAAATAGAATCTTTAAAGATTAAAAAATACTATCCATGGTATTTTGGTGTACACTTGTAATCCCATCATGAGGAAGGCCAGGACAGAGGACCCAAAGTTTGCAGCCAGCCTATACTTCATTTGTGACTCTATCTCAAAAATAAATCCACCCTCTATACCATGTTAGAGTGAGTGTCTTTTTTTTTTTTTCTATCCAAGGACTTTCTCTGTTTGCTCTTCCCTGGAGGTTAGGTCCTCCCTGGCCCCGTGTATTTTCTCTAGCCTGTATTTTTGTATTTGTACCCTCCTCACAAAGAATTCTCTAGAACTGCAAATATGCACATGCACACACCACATGTTCTCACCACTCAGCTTTCTTCTCCAGGACCACAAACAGGGGATAGCTGTCCTTTTTCCCCCCTGCTCCTCCCCCCAGATCCGAGTCTGATGGGCTGTATTTGCAAGACTCTTAGTTGGAAGAGGCGTGCATGCAGGAATGCGAAGCATTTGTGATGTGGGCATGAATTGGTGTGCTTGGGAACCCACAAGGCCCTGCTTACCTGAGCTGACGACTCCTAAGAAAGACCAGGGCACAGGAATGGGAAGTCCTTCAGAGGAATAACCCTAAAGATGGAGGCTGAACCTGATTTCAATTATTGATGCTGAGGCTGTTGTTACCTGAGACCCACAGCTCAGGTTACCAAACCCAGGGACAAACTTCAGCTGCCTCCTATTCCTCAAGCCTTAGAGAAACTTAGCAGAACTCTAGGGTCTTGATCTGAAAAATCAATAAATACTACTAGGTAATTTTTCTAACCCCTTGGGATCAGGACATGGGGCATGGTGTAAACCAAAATAATCGAAACTTACTTACTGAGTTCAAAACCCAAGTTTTCTGTAAATAAGTGTAGGGTACCAGTCACAGAGAAGAGTCAGACTCTGCCTTTGTCTCTCAGTTACTCACATGTGGTACAAGAAATGTACTAGCCAGGCAGTGGTGGCGCACGTCTTTAATCCCAGCACTTGGGAGGCAGAGGCAGGCAGATTTCTGAGTTCGAGGCCAGCCTGGTCTACAGAGTGAGTTCCAGGACAGCCAGGGCTACACAGAGAAACCCTTTCTCAAAAAACCAAAACCAAAAAAAAAAAAAAAAAAAAAGAGTACACTGTGATCACCAGACTAGGAGTTTCATGGTCTGGATTTTGGGCTATTTTCTACCTAGCTACCTATCAAACGGAACACTAGAGTAGCACACTGTACACAGTAAATAGTTGGGGTTTGTCTTTTAAAATTAAGTTCGTTTATTTTATGTGTATGGGTGTTTGGTATGCATTTATGTCTGCGCTGTGTGTGTATACTCACCTGCTGCCAGAGGCCAGAAGAGGGCATTGTTTCTTCTGGGACTGGAGTTACAGATTATAAACCACCATGTAGAGGGTGGGAATTTGGGCCTTCTGGAGGAGCAGCAGCCAGTGTTCTTAATCACTGCGTTGTCTCTAGCCCCATCATTTGTTAATTTAATAAGTGGGTGACACCAGTTTAAGTAAAGAGATGGAAGTGCTCAGAAAAGGCAATCAGGAAAAAAGGTTTGTATTGAGACTTTGAATACTGAGTGTAATCCCTGATTTGGAGAGAGAAGTGTCTGCCATCTGTTTGCTTAGGCAGAATTCACCTTAATCAAGAAACTGCCAAATACAGGAGAGATGGCTAAACTGTGCCAGCTGCAAAGCTTGACAATCTAACAAGTCCTATGACCCACATGGTGGAGACTACCAATTCCTCCTACAAGTTGTTCTGTGACTTCCACACTCACATACATACTCAAAACAAAAATACATATGCCTTTAATTCTGGGAAGGCGGAGGTAAGTGGCTCTCTGAATTCGAGGTCAGCCTGGTCTACACGCAAAGTCCAGGTCAGTGAGGGCTACGTAGTGAGTCCTTGGTCTCTCTCACACACATAAAGGACAAAGAAACTGGCAGAGAGTTCTGAGTGAAGCGCATCTCCCTCCAGGACCTACTCGCCACTCGCGTGGCATTTAAGAATTTATCTTGATAGCTCTGGGCCCACAGAGGTGGCCTTGAGACCATGTGATCACACAACTCGTCTCACTGCGCTGGCCACTAGAGCCAAGTAGACGAGAGGATTCAGATCTGGCGACGAGGACAACAAAATCATGTGACTCGCCCCGCCTGCCTTCGGATCACGTGCCCGGGTCCTCTCACGTAGGACGCACTTTTCCATTGGCTGGCGATTGTCACGCGGCGAGGCGGGACCGGAAGGCAAGATTTGGCTGTGGCGCCCGAGCGGCTTTAGGACAGGCTAGGCGAGGGGGTGGGGAGCGGGAGGCAGCCGCGGGTCATGTGACCGGAAAGGCTCCTGACGGACGCCGTCCCTCCTCGGCGCCGCCTGAGCGCCCGGCCCGACCCCGCCATGGGGTGCTGCTATAGCAGCGAAAACGAGGACTCGGACCAGGTGCGGCAGCGGCAGACGGGGTTTGGGACTGTGGGCTATGACCGCAGGACTTGGGGCCCAGAATAGAGCCCGCAGTGGCGGGGAGCCGGACTGCAAGCTCACTGAGTACGGAGGCCTGGAGGGGACAGATTACAGAGAGGACGGCAAGCCGGACTCCTACCCTCTTAAAGATCCTAGTCTTACTTCAGCCTAGGGTTACGGCGGCCGTCGCCTAACTCGGCCCCTCCCCTTCCACTTTCCAATACCCTCGCATCTCACCGCCTCTATCCTCAGACTGGGTTCTTGGGAAACATTCTCTCTGAGCACTGCAGCTTGTATTAGTGGACCCATTATAGAGATAGGTAACTTGAGGCGCTTAGTCTCCCGAGATAAATCAGGAATTTATGTATGTTGTGTCACTGGTGTAGAAGAGGTAATGCCACTGTTGGCTTGGTGTCAGAAGTTGACACCAAGTTAGTGTCATTTGAGTTGGCCAATGAAGAATTAATAGAGTGAAGACATCGGGACGTTGGGGAGCAATAGAGTTTGCTTTGACTGATATAGAGAAAAGAGGGCATAGGGAACTCGTTGGATTTATGAGATTGGTTTGCCGTTCCCTGTCTGGTTTCTCTAGCTAGAGAGTCCCTCTCTGAAGAATGTGACTGGAGATCTTACTCTTTTCGAGGAAGAATTGGCTTGGAGAGACTTCGGTGTCTTGGGTTTTGTTTTGTTTTGTTTTTTAAATTTCCATCTTCCCCTTGGTGCATCTCAGCCCTCTCTGTACTACGATCTCTTCCCTGCCTGGACGTTTTTGAGGAGAGGACTTTTGAAAGACTGAGTGTCAGCCCACTGTTCATTCCTTTTATAGCTGCCTCAAAGCCTGAGTCCTGCTTTCTACACACAGTAGGCACCGTGCCAGGAAGAACGGTTTCACCCTGTCTAGTGGAGGATCCAGTCAGAGAACTAAGTGGTATCACTACTTAGGAAGGTGTTCTTTCCCCAGTGAGCTCTGCAGTTCAGTCAGGGTGAGTGCTTCCTGAGCCTCAGTCCTTATTTGACCTGAGTTTGACATGCCTTGTGGCAATAACTTTCACTTCATCCTGTCGTGCTATAGGCTAGAACAGCAAAAATAGGAACCCACCACAAAACAGCAGAAAAGGAGATGGCAAATATTCCTGTCTAATGCAGAGCTGTGGAGGGAGAGCTGGACTTGCCTGTCTCCCAAAATTCCACCTTCCCCTTGACAGGTTCTCATTTCTGTTTTGTTGTTGTTGTTGTTGTTGTTTTTGTTTGTTTTTTTGAAAAAAGGTCTCATGAAGCCCAGACTGGCTGCAGACCTGCTATATAGTTGAGGATGACCTTGAATTTCTGGTTCTCCTGCTTCTACCTGAGTGCTGGGATCATAGGCGTGAGTCACTATGTCCAGTTTTATGCAGTAGTAGAGATCAAACCCCAGGTTTTATGCTTGCTAGGCATGTCCTGTACCACTGGGGCTATATTCCCAACCCCCTTTAAGTAGGCCCTCCCCCTTTTCAGCACTGCCTGTCCTGTATTATAAGAACAGCATCCTGTTGGCGTACACTTAGAGTCCCAGCACTCAGGAGATTGAAATAGAACTGCCTCAGGTTGGTGGCCTGTCTGGCTACACAGTGAGTTCAGGGCCAGTTTTGGTATACATAGTGAGTCTGTGCCTCAGAGAGAAGAAAATGTACAAGCAATAGGGTCTTCAGAGGCCTTTTACGATTACTTCATATGACTCCTGCTAGTTACCTGAAATATGTTTAAAGGTGAGGGAAAAGTTCAGAGCGATTTAGCTAACGTTAGAAGTACTCCAGCCACAGTGTTCTAAGAACAAGATGCGTGCTTTATATAATGGGACAGGCTCTGAGGTAGTGGTGGGCAGACGCTGTGGGTCTGCTAAAGTAATGAGATCTTGACTCGGGTTGTGTTGGCTTAGGAAGCAAACTTTGATGTGACAAACTTACTCCATGTGTCACTCATTCTGTGAATGTCAGGCGATGTCTAACTTTTTTTTGGTGGGTGTGGGGATGACACAGCCGTATCCTGGCTGGCAGCAAGCCACAAGGTTCTCCTTGTGACCAGCTTTCCTTTAGAGACCCTCTCCACCTTTGGCAAACATAAAGCCTAGCCTGTTGATACTGAGGAAGGAGGAAGATTGTCCAGGAACCTAGAGGTAAAGGGGCAGAAGACCATAGATGTTTCCTTTTGTCATGGTGACCTGGGTCAAATGGCCTGAGGACATTGGGGCTATGTAGTTCTGAGGAGGAAGAGCGAGGTGGAGAGGCTGAGCCTGTCTGGGGTGGGGCAGGCAAGGCAGGAGGAAGTAGCCCTCTGTAGGGAGAGTTGTGAGCCAGAGAGCTGGCTCCTGTAACTGAGAAGCTGGTGGGAATTGAGACAGCCCTGGAAGATGACTGAGACTGGCTGGTGGCCACTGGAAGTTGATGGGTCAGCACTGGCCAGCATTCCTCTCCGTCTACACACTACACTCCTTCAGAAGTTGCCATGTTCTGAGCCTTCTAGGGCCTGCGCAGACATGAAGCAGGTCTGCTTATCTAGAGCGCACCTGACACAGCCAGCAGGGATCTCCACTGACGACTCAAGGCCGTAGGTTAGAACCAGAGGCTGACCAGGACAAGGAAGACACATGATAGGAGATGCAGTTTTGGTTTAATTCTAGATTGGTTCTGGCGTTTGTGGTTGGCTGTGGAGGTTAATAAGCAGGGCTGCTGAAGACTGAGGAGACTGTTGGGGAAAGTATAGTTTGGTTGGGAGGAAGAGCTCCACTGTTCCTCAGGCCAGCATATACCAGGAGGTAGAGGCGTGACACTGGCAGGCTCCAGGCCAGCTGGGTTATATAGTACCTGCGCAGCCTGGGGAACATGGGAAGACTGTGCCTTGTGTGCATGTGTGTATTATATTGTTCTTGTGATGGCTTTACAATGATCCTGGAGAGGAAGAAGAGAGGACATTGGTGGCTTTGTCTCGGCTGTGGGCTTGGAGTTTCTGCACTAAGATAAAGTGAGGAAAGGCAAGGTACAATGGGCCTGCTTTCTTGCAGTCCGGGCCTCGCTAGGGCCTTATAATGTTGTGGGTAGACATTGGGAAGTACTTTACCCGGGGAAACAGGAAGACTGTTCTTGTGCTTCTGACTTGCATTGATTTCTGCTCTAGAACCTTACTTTGGTATTTTCCCACCTCGTCTGACTTTAGTCAGTTCCAGTAGCCTTTGTCCAGAAAATGTTGACCAGTTCCTGAGGCTCCAGGACTGTTGGTCAGTGCTGCTTTGCTCCTCTCTGAATGTTTTTTTAGGTTGTCTAGGTTCATCCTAGACCACCAGCTTTGGGCCAGACAGTGAATGTTTTCTGACTTTACATCCACCTGGACACTGAATCATTTTCATAAAAGTAGTTTTAGTATTTAAAGGTCAGAGCTGGCCTGAGGAGAGAACCTTTGAAATGAAAGGAAGGTTAGACTTAAGGTCCTGGGGCTGACTTTTCTGTACTGGCCCCTCTTAGGATCGGGAGGAGAGGAAGCTGTTGCTGGACCCCAGTAGCACCCCTACCAAAGCCCTCAATGGAGCCGAGCCCAACTACCATAGCGTACCTTCAGCTCGCACAGATGAGCAGGCCCTGCTCTCCTCCATCCTTGCCAAGACAGCTAGGTGAGTGTCACAGGACCAGGCTGGGGCAGAGGCAGCCAAGTTTGGAACATAGAGGATGGGACAAGGTCATTAGGGAGCCTTGTCTCTGGGTTCTGCCCTGTTATGGTGGGCAGGTGGGGGAGTACTAGTGTCACATGGCCTTGGAGTTGGCACCTAGCACTGATTCTTGTCCGTGCCCCTCTGAAGCACCTGTCATGTCTTCTGTCTCTCCTCTTCAAAGCAACATCATTGATGTGTCTGCCGCAGACTCCCAGGGGATGGAGCAGCATGAGTACATGGACCGGGCCAGGCAGTACAGGTGAGCATGGGGCCAGCTTCCTAGACATTCATTTCCAGTTTTGGAGTTTGGTCTCCAGGCCAGGCTCTTCATTTGGGTGCAGCTCAGACAACTAGCTACAGATCACTTAAGTGCCTCAGGCATTCACGTCAGCCCTGTTTGCCCAGTGTGTTTGATGAAGGCTCATCAGGTCAAAGGAGTACAGCCAGAGTGAGTTTGTGATGAACTGTACCCTGTCACCATGATCTCCTGGCCTGAGGGAGGCTTGCCTGGGCAGGGCAGGGCAAGCTTTGGCCTAATTGTCCTTCCTCGTCTCCTCCCCTCTTGGCCAGTACCCGCTTGGCTGTGCTTAGCAGCAGTCTGACCCATTGGAAGAAGCTGCCACCGCTGCCGTCTCTCACCAGCCAGCCCCACCAAGTGCTGGCCAGCGAGCCTATCCCCTTCTCTGACTTGCAGCAGGTAAGCACTCCCGGCTAGTCCCCCACTCCCTTCCCACGTGGCTTCCTGGGGGGTGGGAGCCTGGTATCGGTGTGCCCAGAGCATTCCCACCTTGGTCTTGGCTTTTATAGCTTTCTTAGTTCCTCCCCACACCGGTTATTCTCCCAGCATCTGCCCTTGCTTTTGTCCTCTCTCACTTCGTCGTTCCAGAGATAAAACTCAGGGCTTTGTGCATGCAAGGCAAGCGCTCTACCAGTAAGCTACAATCGTAACCTAACCTTTGGTTTCGAGAGACGGACTCAGTGTTACAGCCCAGGCTGTATTGTGGCCCTCCTGAGTGGCGGAACTATAGGCAAGCACCAGCAAGCCCAGCTCCGTTTGGCTTTCAGTCCACCACTCCTCCTTCCCTTTCCTGCCACCCCGTCTCACACTGTAAGTCTCCCTCTCATGTCTGTTCTCTCCCTCCCTGGCCTCTCTCAGGTCTCCAGGATAGCTGCTTATGCCTACAGTGCACTTTCTCAGATCCGAGTGGACGCGAAAGAAGAGCTGGTTGTACAGTTTGGGATCCCATGAAGAGAGGGATCCTAGGACAGCTCTTCCCTCGTCTTCATCCCGTCTCCACCCCACCTTTTCTGGCCCCCAGCCTCACTGTGGCTTTCTACAGTACCTAACCTGCTACTAATCACGGAGAAGAATGTGGAGGAAGGAATAAGGCTGGAAGCCGGAGCAAGTGAGGACTAAGCAAGGGAAGGGAGAGCCGATTGCCATCGGCCTTCACGCTCTGGTTAGGGTGAGGTTGGGGCCAAGAGGACAGGGCCTGGCAGATCTTCAGAGTCATTGGGAAATGGAGATACCACTGTAGGGGTGAACACCGGGAGACCTAGGGGATCCCCTTCCCACCCTTTCTCTTGGCTTCCGATTCACTCCTGTCCCGTTCCCTGACTCGGTGCTCATAGCACCTCACTGGGGATTATGACCAGGGTCTAGAGGAGCTTGAGTCTGATTTGAGTTTGTATTTCTAGCACCCTGGGTTTTTACATGTTTGCTCTTTTTGTTTTTGTTTGTCACCCCTCGATAAAGAAAGTATATTCATTTGTGTTTCTGGTTCAACCCCCTCTGCCCTGCCCACTATTTACTTTGGCTGTTCAAGTCTGCAAGCAGTGAAATGCTGACGAGGAATCAGGAGATAAAATTTCACGGTTCCCAGGTCTTAGATGACATAGTGTGAGATAACCCCGGTAGGATAAGTATTTATTCATTTTTCTTCTCCATGGATGGGAACATTGTAAGAGCTATACAGACTTGAATGTGAGGCAGCTGTGACTGTTGGGGAGCCTGCCTCAGGAGGCTTCCACATTGCCCCTGGGGGTGGGAAGAGACCCTACTCTGCTGGTCTTCTTTTCAAGAAATGATTATTTTCTTCCTGTTGAGACAGGGTTTCACTATGGAGCCCTGGTTGTCCTTGAACTCTACTTAGACCAGGCTGGCCTCAAACTCACAAAGAACTTTCCTCTTTCTCCTGAGAGTTGTGTGTAACCATTGCCCAGCTAGGAAATGAAATCTTGACCAGAATCCCAGCCTGAGAGTAAAACTACCCTGCTTTGTTAGAAATAGATCACAGCTGATTGCTTTCCTACTCTGGAGGCTGAAGGCAGCACCACACACCTTGGCACTTTATGAAGATTTCTGTGAGACTTACTCCTGAAATACCAGCACTCAAGAGGCTGATGCAACAGGATTGCTACAAGCTTAAGCCAGCTTGGGCCACAGAGTTAGAATCTCTTGGGGGGAAAAAAAGATTTTAGAAATTGCTTATCTACTCTATTCCCATGATATCGCATGAATACTAAAGATTACAAAGGGGGCCCAGAGACGACAGAAAAGTTTCCTGCATGGCAGAACCTGGCTCCTGCCTGGTTCCTAAGCCAGCAAGCAGGCTTTTCCTTCACTGTGAAGTTTTACTAGTTGCCGGGTGTGACGAGCATCTTAACAAGGTACAGGTGACTTATGATCTGTTCAACAGCTCAAATCATTTATTGTGAAAGCAAGCTGATCATCCTCAGGGCATTAGGTGTGCTGGGGTCCTGCGGATCTCAGAGGACATCCTGCTTGACCCGGACCTTCTTAGGTTTGATGTTCATGCGTTTCCAGACTTCAGCTGTGCTGCGGTCGGCCTTGGTGACTCCACTGAAGTCAAACGTGGTGACACGGGGCAGGTTGCACAGCACGTACTGCCTGTGGGGAAGACTTGGGCTGGGGACCAGCTCCTACGATAGAGCCTCCCTCCCCCCCAGTTGCTGCTATCTCTTCCGACAGCGCGGAATGGAGAGGGGGGGCTGGACCGTGCTCTGGGAGGACGAGGTTCATTCTGAGAGCAGGCTGGGGGCAGCCTTAGCGGTCTGCTCCGTCCTTCTGTGTGGTCCACAGGTGCCAGAAGAGTGTCCTGAACTTATCTCCTCTCCCCTGTTCCTTAGGGAAACTCATCTGGATCCTAGATCCAGGTGCTTACCTGTACCCCTTCTCTTCCTCTATGGGGTTCCCATGGAGGGTCAGGCTCCGGAGACGAGGGAGGACAGCTAGCTTATTCACCTCCCCTAGGCGATGGATGCTGTTGCCATGAAGGTAGAGGACACTTAGGTTGAAGAATGTTGTTAGGACCTGTTAGGGTAGAAATCAAAAGTCAGGCTGGACAAGGACGACCTCTGCTCAGAATGGACTGTCTGGCAGAGAAAGAAAACTTTGGAGAACGACTTGGCCTCCCTCTCCATCCCTCATAGCCAGTCTGTATGACGCGAATATGCTTTTGATACTTTAAAAAAAAATTACTATTTTTTTAGTAGGGCATGGTGCCACTTGGGACAGGTGGATTTCTGAGTTTGAGGCCAGCCTGGTCTACAAAGGGAGTTCCAGGACAACCAGGGCTACAAAGAGAAACCCTGTCTTAAAAAACAAGAAAGAAAACATTTTTATATGTATGATTATTTTTGCATACTTGTATTTATGTATGTATGTGTGTATGTATGTATACCACATATATGTCTAGTGCTTGCAGAAGCCATTGCCCTCCCCCCACCAGGAAACTGGAGTTAGGGATAATTGTGAGCCATCGTGTGGGTGATGGGAATTGGAAAGGCAGCAAATGCTCTTAACTGCTTAGCTATCTTTGTAGCCCTTATTTTATGTGCATCAGTGTTTGGCTCCATGTATGTCTGTGCCCAGCATAAGCGCCTGGTGCTTGTGAATCTCAAGAGGACACCAGGTCCTCAGAACTGGAGTTACAATGGATGGTTGTGAACCACCATGTATGTGCTGGGAACTGAACCTTGGTCCTCTACAAGAGCAACACATGCTCTTAACTGCTGAGCCCTCTCCCGCTTCCTCTCCCACACAAACACACACTCACACTCACAAGTAAATTAACCTTTTAAGTGCTTTTTAGGGAAAAAAAAAAACCCTAAAGTAGACTGGCATCTATATGGTTATACATTTGACTGGTCAGGTGACAGCTCTCCTTCTTGAGTCTTATTTGAGTCACTTAAGGCCTTTCCAACTGAGATGACCTAAGATTCCACCTGCAAGGGTGTATCAGCTTGGCACATAAGTTTAAAGATCCTACTTGAGTTCATATCGTTTTGTATCACGGGAACAGTCAAAGTCATGCCCCAAACCTTTCTCCTTCCAGTGGGGATCTTAAGCAAAGATCTTTCCTGTCTCTAGATTTTTCTTTGCTTCCTTTCCTAACTTCTTTCCCTTCTCCTTTCTCATGTAATCCAGGCTAGCCTCAAGCTCACCATGTAGCTGAGGATGGCCATAAGCTCATCTTCCTACCTCCACCTTTAAATTAGGAGCAAGCATCAACGTACTTGGCCAAATTATGTTTTAAGACTTAGATTTTACAGAAAGCAACTTAGGACTTTCTCAGTAGAGCCCAGCACAAGACACAATTAAGTGTCTAATGATGATGGCTATAGCTTTGCTTCAGCCACTGATAGGCAAGTTGGTTCTCTTACATTTTCACTTAATCCTTATAAAACTACTATGATTATGGCATCTTATCTTCATTCATAGGAAGGCCAAAGTTTTAAGAAACTGTAGCTTGGAAGACTTGGGAGGCAGAGGCAGGTGGATCTCTATAAGTTAAAACCAGCCTGGTCTATATAGGGAATTTCAGGCCAGCCAGAGATATATGATGAGACCCTGTCTCCAAAAAAAAACCCCAAAAGTTAGATACCTTGCTGACAGTGAGAAAACTGGAAAACTTAAGATCTGTGCCTACATCTATGTCTCTACAACTGTGCCCTTTGAACTGCACCCCACTGCCTATGCTTCCTTGATAAGGGAGTAGAAAGGCTGTGAGCTGCACACAGTGGCTTCAAGCTACCCCTTGATGTCCTTCCAGGGCTAGGAACTCACAGGGTCAATGGACGTCAGGTCATTGAAGGAGAGGTCAATCCAGGCCAGATTCTCTGGATGCTGCAGAAGCTGGGAAACCACCTGGTTGAAGTCTTTCAGATCATTGAGGACATTGTTGTTGAGCCACAGGGACTGGGTCAGTGACTTTCCTGACTTTGAGTGCCTCACTGGTCGTAGACCTGTCCTTGGCTCCTCGGTTACCAGATCTACGATGACAAAATAAGACTTGAGGTTTTTGTTTTTATTTGTATGAGTATTTTGCCTGTGTGTATATATACCATGTGCATGCCTGGTGTCTGCAGAAGTCAGAAGAGGGTGTGAGATCCCCTAGAACTGGAGTTAGGGGTTGTTGTGAGCCATGTCAATACTAGGAATTGAACTGAGTACTCTGTGGGTGCAACAAATGCTCTTAACCTCCAAGCCATTTCTCCAGGCCAAGGCTTGTCATTTTTTTTTCTTTCTTGCCTTTGCGGGTGATAAGAGCTGAAAAGATGAACATACAAGTGCTACTTTGAAGGCTTGGCAGGGCTTCAGCACTAGAGTCTAGTGAGACCATCCCTTTCTCAAGCTCCAAAGGCCAGAGTAAGTTTAGAGTAGGCCAAAGAATTTTAGGTTAGATGATTTTTCTCATGTCCCTTGCATTATTGGGGTCTGTGTATAATACTACCCCTGTGAGTGGAGTAGATCCTTTTCCATTTTATATAAAAACCTGAGTTGTTGGGGGTAAGCCAAGATAATATCTCAAAATTCAAAGTACTATTCTAGTATAGTTGATAGAATTCACATCAGTGCTACACATCCATTGTCTTCATTAATGACACGCTGTGGAAGGAAGTAGATACACAATAGTTGTAAGTGATGAGAGAGAATGTGCAGATTCTGGATGAGCAATAGGGCAGGGGTGATATGTGTCTCAGAATTTCTGTGGGCAACATGGAAACAAACTGGCAATAAGTATTAATGTGAGAGTCCACAGTCATTTTGGCAAGGAAAAGGTCTTGGTGCCCTGAGAGCACAGGGAAGGTGAGCCTGAGCTGAACTTGGTAGACTAGGGGATGGTAACCAGGCACAGGAGGGGAGAAAGGGTGAGAACATGAGTAAAAGCACAGAAGAGAGTGGGATGGAGATGTGTGCCCACTGGAACCATGCACAAGAGCACACGTAGAAAAAAAAAAAAGACAGAAAAAAGCATTCAGGAGCCAGTCCTCAGTCCCAAATGCTAGGCTAAGATCTAGGGTTTTGTTCTGTAGGAAATGGGAAGTCATTGGACAGTCCAGCTGGAGAGCTGGCTCAGCAGTTAAGAGCACTACCAGAGAATATGGGTACACTGTAGCTGTTGTCTTCAGACACACCAGAAGAGGGCATCAGATCCCAGTACAGATGGTTGTGAGTCACCATGTGGTTGCTGGGAATTGAATTCAGCACCTCTGGAAGAGCAGTCAGTGCTTTTAACCACTGAGTCATCTTTCTAGCCCTTAGTAGTTTCTTCTTTTCAAGATAAAAACAGAAGACTCAGGTGTTTGTCTGATTGAGTGATTTCTCAGTATTCTTCATGAACTTCTGGCTTTTCCTGAAGATGGGTCAACTACCATAAGAGACTCCTGGTTCCTTCTGTATTTGCTATTTAAAAAAAACGGGTGTGGGGGAGGGAAGGGTCTCTGGTGAAGAGCACTTGTTCCTCTTGCAGAAGACCAGGGTTTGGTTTCAGTACCCACATGGTGGCTCACAGTTATGCCTACCTCTATTTCTAAGGAATCTGAAGCCCTCTTCTGACTTCCACAACCACTAGGCATGCATGTGATGCGTGTACACATACATTCAGGTAAAACATTTGTACACATAAATCTAAAAGGAATTAAAAAAGAAAACTTTCACGGACTCTGGAAAGGATAGTGCTGCAGTTAAAGAGCACTGGCTATTCTTCAGAGGACCCGGCTGAATTCCTCCGGCATGGAGGCTCACAGCCATCTGAAACTCCAGGTTCAGGGCATTTAATACCCACTTCTGGCCTCTGCCTGCACCAGGCACACAAGGCGTGTAGATATACATGCAGGTAAAACACCCATCCACATAAAGTTAAAATATGCATATTTTTAATCTCAAGGCTGAGGATGAAGTTCAGATGTAAAACATTTGTCCTACGTGTCAGAGGCCTTGCATTCACTCCTTAACCCAGGAAAACAACAGAATCTTACTCTACCGTCTCCTTCCTTCAAAGACAGCAAGAAGTTGGGAAAAATCTGTTTAGGTTTTTTGTTTGTTTTGTTTTTCAGGACAGGGTTTCTCTGTGTATAGCTTTGGCTGTGTTGGAGCTGACTTTGTAGACCTTGAATTTACAGAGACCCTCCAGCCTCTGCCTTCCAAGTGCTGGGATTAAAAGCCTGGACCATCACTCCCCAGCCTGTATAGGCTTTTTAAAAAGAAGACTTAAGGATTTTTTTTCTTGGTACTATACAACCTGATGCCGCGCTGTTGAGTGCTGGGCTCTGTGGGCTGACCTTGGATCATTTGGATGCTTTTGAAGGAGAAGTCAAGAGGAGGCTCCTGCACCGAAGTGTTCATATAGTCCCGTTTGCTCATAGTTCAGGCCATCATTCATCAGGTGGAAGCATGGGCCCTGGGAGTCTGGGTTCAGCCTGGGAGGACAGAGAAGAATCAATGTTCCAGATATGGAGTCTCTATGCTCAGGATGCCCCACAGCCCTCCACACTGCTTTCTACTCTCTGGATCTCTAGGCCTGCCTATCTGCATTTTAAGGTACTGGTGCTTTCATGTATAGTATACGTCTTACTTCTTAGAGAAACTTCACGACACTTTGAACTCATCTGATAGTTAGAGCACCCATATCTTAGGAGAGGTTTTGTTTTGTTTTATTGACATAGGGTCTAATGTAGCCCAGGCTAATCTCAAATTAATGATCTACCTTCCTCAGCCTCCTGAGTGTTGGAATTATGGGTTTGTACCATCATACATGGCTACAGTACCCATTTCTATTTTCCAGATGAAGAAATTGAGACCCAAAGGGTAAAGGACTTGCCCAGAGTTAAGCCGAGTCAGTTGTGGACAGCAGTCATAGTCTCCAGAATCCTACTCTGAGAACCTGCTTGCAACTCCACAATAGTTACCATAGAGACTGCCTGCTGCCTAGTCTCTGTTGACATCACCTGCAGTATTGTATTGCTTGACAAACCCTTGAAGACCTTCCCTGAACCTAGTTGGTGTCTGAGAGCCCTTCACTTTCTGACACAACTAGATATTCGCTACCTTCTCTGTGCAGCTTGTCTATCAGCCCTTTTCATCTGAGAAATTTACTTCCAGTCACATCTAGGGTGTAACAGCATGTATAAACGAAAACCAGAGTCTACCCTCACTCACCTGTCACTGAGGCCTGAAACGCCATCATAAGGGATTCATTCCTTTGGGTTCAGGGATTGTTCCCTGTTAAAATGGAAACATCCTCAGAGAGAGAGGTGAACACAAAGTTATCAGTCATTTGTAATGTGTGACGTGTCTTATCCAGTCCTTTTCATTATGGTAGGGAAAGTAAAGTGAGAACAGGTTTTTCCTGGAGGCTAGGAAGAGCTGTGGACCATTACTCACCTGGGAGGAAAAGAGCTGAAAAACTCTACCAAGGGCTGTTGGTTTTTGTCGGGTGTGTGTGTGTGTGTGTGTGTGTGTGTGTGTGTGTGTGTGTGTGAATGAATCATTAAACAAAAAGCAAACAAGATGTGTCTCTAGGCTAGAGCCCCTTTTCACTGTACCCAGTGTGGTCACTCCTCTGTCTATTTCCTGTACACCACCACCACACACAGAAAGGGGGGGAATGTCAGAAACTAGGTTAAAAGAATAAATGTATCAGGGACCTCAGGACTTAGTTATGACACTCCTGGCAGCCAAAAGACAAAGGGAAACCTTGGGATATATAACACTCACTAATCACAGGAGTCAAAAGAAGAAATTAATCTATATGCAGAGACAATGAAATTGGCAAGCACTATTCAAATAAATTTTGTTAAAAGCCAAAGCCAGTAGGCACATCTGTAGTCCTAGCACTTGGGACACTAAGGCTGGAAGACTTTCTGTTTGAGGCCAGCTTGAGCAACACAGCAAGACACCATGTCAAAAAACAAGCAACAAAAAACGAAGGACATAGTTGAGAATGCAAAGACACAGCTGGGAATGTTAGGTGGCTGGTGAACACAGGAGGCTGAAGTAGGAGGACTATAAAGTCAAGGTCTGCCTGGGTTTTATATATATAATGAAATCCAGTCTCAACAATAATAAAACTCAGGAAGGAAAAGACCTGGTTTCAGTTTAGACTAAATAAATGCAGTGCAAGTAAATTCCTTTCTTGGTAATTTAATATATGTGTCTCAGGCCTTTGCTGCTGTGAACAGGTACCATGACCAAGGCAACTCTTATAAAGGACAAAATTTAATTGGGTCATGCTTACAGGTTCAGAGGTTCAGTCCATTATCATCAAGGCAGGAGCATAGTAGCATCCAGGCAAACATGGTACAGGAGAAGCTGAGAGTTCTACATCCTCACCTGAAGGCTGCTAGAAGACTGGCTTTTAGGAAGGTAGGACAAGGGTCTTAAAGCCCACACCCATAGCTATTGCAATAAGGCCACACTTATTCCAATAAGGCCACACCTGTTCCAACAAGGCTACACCTCCAAATAGTGCCACTCCCTGGGCTAAGCATATACAAACCATCGCAATAAGGAAGGACAGACTTTATCAGGTTTGGGCAGGAGTATCTTGAGCCAGCTGTGAGGGTGTATGTCTTTAGTCCCAGCACTTGGGAAGCAGAGGGAGGTAGATCTATGTGAATTCAAGGCTGGCGTGTTCTACAGAGAAAATTCCTAGACAACTAGGGCTACACAGAGAACAGCTGTCTTGAAAACCTAAGGAAAAAAAATAGTCTTACTGAGCACAGTGGCAGGAGTCAAGGTCACCCTAGCTCTCTAGTGAGTTTGAGCGCAGACCGGGCTACATGAGACTCTTCAACAACAACCTTTTGGGAAGTGTCAGCCTGAGTCACACAGCATCTGAATTCTGTCACATATTTGATGGTCCCCATGGACATTAGAATGTTCCTTAGAAATACCTGAATCTTTTATATACCAAGTCTATAAGAAACTGTGGTAACTTGATGGAGACATAGAATTTGAGTTGAAGCCTGAGACTAGTGGCCAAATCTGAGTTCGAGAATAGCCTAGTCTCTAATAGCGATTTCCAAGTCTTCATAGAAAGACTCTATCTTAAAACAAAACAAACAAAACCCAACAACAACAAAAAGGAGGAGATGTTGAGCTCTATTTGAGAGTTTACATTTTTATTACTAGAGACAGACCATCATGGGAAAAGAAAGCTAAAGGAGGAGTAGGAGAAGAAACTTACATAAGTCATGATCAAAAAGGAAGATCTTAGCTGGACATAGTGCTCTCCCTCCCACTTTGGGAGGAAGGCTAGACAAAAGCTCAAGTTCAGGGCCAACCTGGACTACATAATGAGATCATTTTCTAAAAACCAAAGTGGCTGTGGTGGCTTACATTTGTAATCTGAGTACTTGGTGGAAGCATAAAGATCAGGAGTTCAAAGTCACGCTCAGTTACAGAGCAAGTTTGAAGTGACCACTGTCCTATACAAAACTGTATCTCAGGCAGTGGTGGTGCACGCCTTTAATCCCAGCACTTGGGAGGCAGAGGCAGGTGGATTTCTGAGTTCGAGGCCAGCCTGATCTACAGAGTGAGTTCCAGGACAGCCAGGGCTATACAGAGAAACCCTGTCTCGAAAAACAAAACAAAAAACAAAACTGACTCTCAAAATAAAAACAAGGGAATAAAAAGGAAATCTGGAGCTTATAGCAGCAGAGATGAAGACCCCCTGGGCAACACAAAGTCAAGCTTGAAGGAACACATGGGTAAGATGGTGGAGGTCCTTACTGCCCTGACTGGGGTGTTTTCTCACCCATGCCATTTGGTTTTTTGGTTTAGGACAATATAGGCATTCAATAACTATTATTATATTCAATAACTATTATTATATTCAATAACATTATTATTATTATTCTGTCCTGTAGTGTTAGAAATTGAATGTACACCCGTTGCACATACTAGGCAGGCAAGCTCTGGTATTGAGTCACATCTGCAACCTCCACAGTCTTCTTTTGAACTAGAGGAGCCTAGCTCAGGCAGAAGCCCAACCCACATTTAGTACCCACATTTATTTACTTTTAAAAAATGTATGTATAAGCCGGGCGGTGGTGGCGCACGCCTTTAATCCCAGCACTTGGGAGGCAGAGGCAGGTGGATTTCTGAGTTCAAGGCCAGCCTGGTCTACAGAGTGAGTCCCAGGACAGCCAGGACTACATAGAGAAACCCTGTCTCGAAAAACCAAAAAAAAAAAAAATGTATGTATATGGCTGTTTTGCTTGTATGTGTATTTGTGCACCATTTATGTCTGCTGCCTATAGAGGCCAGAGGTCATATTTCCAGGGACTGAAATTATACACTGTTGTGACCCATCATGTTGGTGCTAGGAATTGAACTTGGGTCCTCTGAAAGAGTACCCAGTGCTCCTGACTGCAGAGCCATCTTTCTAGCCCCTATTTTTTTTGAGTTTTTTTGGTTGGTTTTTTTGAGACAAGATCCCATGTATCTCAGCTGGCCTCAAACCCCTTGTGTAGCTAATGTTAACCTTGGACTTCTAAGCCTCTTGCTTCCACTGCCTAAGTGCTGAGATTATGGGAGTGAACCAGGACATCCCACTTTCCTACAGTAGGTTTAATGCCTTTGGGGACTGAATCCTTATGCTCAGACTAAGCCCTAGATTGGAGCCTGAGTTTTGTACCACTGAACACATATTTTAAAATACTAAAGAGGAAGTTTTTACTCTTCTTTAGTGACTAGAACTTTAGTGCAGAAATGATTTTGTGTAGCACAAACTTCCAATCAGTTTTTTGAAGAAGACTGCAAATAGAGCTCTAAGATGGTCAGTAACTCTGCTTGTTATAGCTAGCATTGTGTCTCATTCACCATCATTCAAGGAACTTGGCTTATGAGAGACTCTTGGAGAGTGAGAAGCTGCGATTTCTCTGATTTCTGTTTAGGCAGCTGACACTGAGCTAGTCTAACAATTGGCTCCCAGCTCTAGCAGTTTCATTCCACACCTCATTCCCAGTAAGACATCAGTTCAATTCTGTGTTTGTTGAGTGCCTGCTGTCTTGTGTCTGGACAAAAGGAATGAAGACAAAGAACAAATAATAGCCCTGTCAGGAACACAGAGAGGCCTGCTAGGCTTCTATTGATTGTGGCAGAGCAATCTGTAGCCAATTCCAACTTAACAGTTGCCCATTTAGTGAATATTCTGTTTCACCACTCAACCCTAGTGGACCTGGGCCTGTACTACCACCTTCACTTCTGCCTTCCCTTTCTTTGCTTTGCTTCCCAAGTGTTGGGATTAAAGGAGAACCACCATACCTTTCTGTTCTTTGTTTTGTTTTAAAGACAGTCCCTATATAGTCCTGCCTGGTCTGAAACTTGCTAATGTAGACCAGGCTGCTTTATACTTATGGAAATCTTCCTCCTGCAACCCTTGTGTTATGATTTTAGGTGTTCTTTATTGTGTGTTTATAAATGTGGGTATGTGTATCCATACTGATGTGTACATGCACGTGGAGACCCAAGGAGATCCTTGGGTGTCATTCCTCAGTTGCCATCCACTTCTCCCACGTTTTTTGAGAAGTGGTTTCTTAATGGCCTAGAACTTGCCAGGCAGGCTAAGCTGACTAGCCAGGTCTCTGACTGCCTCTGATTCCCCAGTGCTGAGATTATAAGTGTGTACCGTCATGTCTTGTGAACTCTGTTCCTTATGCTTGCAGGGCAAGTACTTTACCAACCACACTGTCTCTCTAATCCCTAAAGTATCCTTTTAGATTTAAAACATAGTTTTATACTTACTTTATGAGTGTTTTGCCTATATGTATGTGCACCATAAATGTGTTTGGTGCCTATGGAAATCAGGCCAGATGCTGTGGAACTGGAGTTACCTACCACATGGGTACTGAGAACTGACCCTGGCTCCTGTGGAAGAGCAGACAGTGCTCACTGTTTGAACTGCTGAGCCATCTCTCCAGCCCCATGTGGCTTCTTATATACAGTCTTGAAAATTTATATATATGATATATATGCATATATCATATATATATATGTGTGTATTTAATATATATTTTAAACTATATATGTATATTTACGTTATGTGTATGTGTCTGTATGAAGGTACCCATAGATGTCAAAAGGCAGGATCAGATCCCCTGGAGCCATGTTACAGGATGTTGTGACCCACCCAGTGCAGAATGACTTGAATTCCTGGTCCTCTCTGCTTCTACTGCCCAAGATACGTGTCACCACACCTGGCTTTGTAAAACATCTTTTCCAGAGAAAACAGATGATTTTAATTTATCAATTTAGGTATTAAATCTGGCAAGAATCAATGATTCCTATCTGTGGTCTCTCCTGTGCCCTTCCCCTTTGCACTGTAATTTTATACTCTGATGCCAAGCTCAGCATTTGAGCCAGCCAGCGAAATGCTGATAAAATGAAGAAAACAAAAGATTTCAGGTTTTGTTTGGGGCATGGGGAACTGAACTCAGGAGTCCTTTAACTGCTAGGCAAGTGCTCTAGCACTGAGCTGTATTTCTGGCCTGGCAAATAGAGGCTTTATAGGAAGGCTTGCTCTCTTGCTCTCTTGCTCTCTGCCAATACCATGGGAACTGTGTGGAGTGCTGAAGGGTTGTGAGACATATGCCAGCCAGTGGGAGAGGTCATTGAAAATGGCTGGCTTTGACTAGTCCAGTCAGCTAACTCCCAATGTCAAGACTGGGACGTCACCTAACCCACAAATGAACTCAGCCAGGATAAGAACCCTCCAGGTACCTCAGAGTCATCAAAGGAAGAATACATACTTATTGTTTGAAGCCACTGCAGTTTTGGATGGTTCAATACACAGCAACAGCTGTGACCCATTCCTCAGTTGCACTTTGTACAAAACTTTATTATCATCTGTTGTGATAATAAATACTTGTGAAATGCAGATGAATCCTACATGAAGAGCCGTTGTATGCCAGACAGCAGATGGTCAATACATAGAAGTAGCCATACTGTTAGTCCTTTACTCTGTATGTTAGGAGGCCCTGTGCATGCCAGGACAAGTACTCTAGGATTCGAGTTACGATTCAGTCCTCCATACTAATGTCTTTACTATTTATTTAGTTTCTGTTTTCTTCCTATAAACTTGAGGACAGGGGTGGAAAGTTAGATTTGTGTTTCTATAAATACTCCACAGGGAACTTAACAAAGCCTGGGTACTGGTTTAATGAATAAATAGAGAGATTAAAGAAAAGAAGGGATAAATGACAGCTTAGGCTTAAGAGTGTCAGGAAGAACACCAGACTCGCAGCCTGGATGCTGCCCTCGAGACAGGCGCTTTCCCAGCTGCTCTTCTGAGTGAAGACTCTCCATGTGGTATTCGTCTCACCAGGCTGACTCACTGAGCTGACCAATGATAGGTTTTTTTTTTTTTTTTTGGTTTTTCGAGACAGGGTTTCTCTGTATAGCCCGGGCTGTCCTGGAACTCACTCTGTAGACCAGGCTGGCCTCGAACTCAGAAATCCGCCTGCCTCTGCCTCCCGAGTGCTGGGATTAAAGGCGTGCGCCACCACCGCCCGGCCAATAATAGGTTTAAGAGTACATTTGTTTTGAATTGGAAGTTTTCTTTTCAAAACTTAATTTTTTTTTTAAATATATATGTTGCTGGCAGTGGGACATCCACTTTTAATCCCAGCACTCAGGAGGCAGTGGCAGGCAGATCTCTGAGTTTGAGGCCAGCCTGATCTACAGAGGAAGTTCCAGGAAAGCCAGGGCTATACAGACAAACCTTGTCTCAGAAAAACAAAAAGAAAACAAACAAACGAAAAACCTGTAGCTGTTAATATGATAGCTGACATCAAGTAAAACATGAAGATGTACAAGCAGAGCTGGAGAGATGGCTCAATGGTTAAGAGCACTGACTGCTCTTCCAGAGGTCCTGAGTTCAATTCCCAGCAACCACATGATGTTTCACAACCATCTGTAATGGGATCCAATGCCCTCTTCTGGTGCATGTTGGAGATAGCTACAGTGCACTCATACCCATTAAATAAATGATACTTTAAAAAAATAAGATGTACAAGCAGATGCAGGAACAAAGTCTTAATTTTTATGAAGAATTTGGCACTTTGTAGAATACATGTAAAAGACACTAGATCTTTATAAATAAACCCTGGATTTTTTTTGTAAATCAATTTTTTTTGTCTTTTCAAATTTCCCTATATTTCTCTTACTTTTTAAAATAGCTGATAAGTGGTACATAGTATACATGATATTTTTAACTTTATTGTTCATTTAACAATATGCTGACAAAATTTTCCAGTTTGGAGAATCACTAAGAATTTGAATCTGTTTTATTTTTGTTTTGTTTGTTTGTTTGTTTTTGGTTTTTCGAGACAGGGTTTCCCTGTGTAGCCCTGGCTGTCCTGGAACTCACTCTGTAGACCAGGCTGGCCTCAAACTCAGAAATCCACCTGCCTCTGCCTCCCAAGTGCTGGGATTAAAGGCGTGCGCCACCACCTGCAGGGCTTGAATCTGTTTTATTGCTAGCCAGTTTCTGCCCTTTCTTAAGCATGTTTTGACATGATGGTACAGGAGGCTTGGAGCAACGGTCAGATGGAGAGCTGATAGGCGATTCATAGCCTAGCTCAAAGATGGCTCTGTCTCTGGGCTACAGGAGGAGGGGAAAAAAATCAAAGAATGCTATAAAAAATTGGCAACATAGCCAACATTTTCTGGAAGGTTCCCTCCCCACGAGCTAAAGGGAAGTCCGAGGATGACTTGACTCCTGCCTGTGGACTCCCATCTCTTATCTTCACTGAATCAGCAATCAACCAAATACAGCAACTCATAGCCAGGTCCCTGCACTCTCATTGGCCTGTCTTTCTGAAGGTTTCCCTTTCCAGACTGATCTGCTTGAAATGTAGTAGTTTCTTTTAACTTTACCCTTATTATCATACTTTGGGAGCTAGCTCCAGTTTGTACTTTTCTGAGAAATGTTTCCTCATCCTCAAATCTGGATCTGGAATCTTTCTACTTGGCCTTCATCATACACTATCCTTATTGCCATGGTAGTACTGAGAACATTCTAATTGTCTGTTCACTGTCTACCTGATCAGAAACTCCAGCAAGTCAGGAACCATGTTTGTCTCCTGGTTGGATGTCATGGGATACTCACCACTCGACAGCTACAACTGAATAAATGATAGAGAAGGACATGAGGCACTATACTTGAGGGGTCTGACCTGGTTGTATTTGAGGAAGTGACTGAGAGACCTGAAGGATAAGCATAGGCAAAAAGCACAGAATAACAGGAGGAAAAGACGAGCATTCCAGGGGCTTGGGATGTAGCTGAGAGTCAGAAAATACTTAGCATGTATGGGTTTGCTTTTACCACCTACTGCCCACAAAAAAAGTCAAGCATGACATGGTGTGGGCAAAGGCCATGTCTCCATGTTGACTGTTCTAGTGTGTGCTCAGAAAATTGGAAGACCTTAAAGTGATATAAACAAGAATAGAAAAAAGAGTATGTATGGTTAGAGTACAGTAGAGCACAGGCTGGAGTACAGTAGAGTACAGTAGAGCACAGGCTGGAGTACAGGAGAGTAAGGCTGGAGTACAGTAGAGCACAGTAGAGCACAGGC